>NW_024425563.1:77329971-77403870 GCF_017311325.1 Ursus maritimus | reverse complement strand
CTACATTCTTGAGATTGGATTTTTTTGAGCCAAGTTTCTGTTTTAGCTTTTTCTTCTACCATCCCATCCTCCAATTCGCTAATTCGTTCTTCTGCCTCATTTATCCTGGCCAGCAGAGCACCTAGTTTTGACTGCATTTGATTCATAGCATTTTTAATTTCTGCCAGATTCACTCTCATTTCCGCCCTTAGAGATTCTATATTCTTGTTAATATTTTTTTCAAGTCTACACATCATCTTGACCATTGTTACTCTGAACTCCATTTCTGATAATTTGGTTATATCCATATCCATCAGTTCTGTGGCAGAAGCCACAGACTCATTGTCTTTTCTTTGCTAGGGGGATTTCTCCTTCTCGTCATTCTGATGAGGAGAGGTTGCGGGGTTATCCAGAGCCCAAATTATTGACCAGGACCCATGCAGTGTGCACTTGTTTTATAGGGACCTTAGGGATGTGGGCTTCTTGATTTTTCAGCCTGCCTTCTGGGGGAGGGGCCTGCCACGCTGATATTCAGGCAACCCTGTTTGGGTAGAGTCTCCCTGTCCTCTGCGAGGGGGGATGGGGATGGGCACTATGTAAGCCGGTATTTCCGGGGTTTTGTTCTCTGGCGGCTTTCCCTGACGGTTTGCTGTGCCGGTTTGCTGTGCCTCTTCTGAGAGTCAGAGTAGCAGTGGCCGAATCCCAGCCTCTGTCTCAGAACAGAAAGATCACAGTCCGCTCTCCACTGAGCTATTCTGGCATCTTTAACTCTGTTTCTGTTGGTGCTGCTAAACCCTGCAGCGTCCTGGGATGTGCACCCCACAGCCAGTGTCCTAGCCCTCACTTCCAGGGCCGGCGTGTCTCTGTCCTTTGTGTTTCTAACGCCGCCAGCCACCAGCCACCCCGTGCTCTCCGGAGCTCCATTTCAGTGTGGTTCGTGCACTCCGGAGCTCCGGTTTTCAGTCTGGTCGTGCGCGTTCCTGGGCCCCTGGTCTCAGTCTGCTTTCTCCCGGGTGCTGGTCCGAGAGTTCAGCCTGCTCCCCAGTGCAGGTGGCTACCGCTTCCCGGCGCCCGAGCGTGGAGGCTCCCTCCCCCTTCCATTTATCTTCCGATATCTGTGCTGGAGATGTCCGTTTGTATAGGTCCAGGTGTATCTTCCTACGTCTCAGGCTGGTTCCGTGGGTGTTCAGGATGGTCTGGTACCTCTCCAGCCCGACTCAGGGGACCAGGAGAAAAAGGGGACCCCTACTCCTCTGCCATCTTAACTCCTCCCCCTGAAAATGGCTAATTTATATTTAATTATTGAACTTGTATAATTATAAGCTTATAGCTTTTGTCATAATTTTTGCATAATGCTCTCTTTAACAAGACAAAAGTAATTGTCATCTAGGTTAGCATACTGAAGGTTTGCAGTATGAAGTACAGTCTTCATATATTATTAATTGTAAAAACTAATCCTTAACAAAGGACCTATTAAGCATTTTTAAGTATGGGAACTCAAAAATTACACTACATCTTGAAGAAAGAATAAAAAGCTAAATACTGAAAATCACAATTACAACATCCAATATTACCATCTCTTTTCTTTGAAGTTACAAGAGCAATACAGTATTATCAAGGACCAAATAGCAGCTTTGTTGGAACAGACGACATGATTTGTTTAAGACTAGCTGGAATGTACCACGGACTGCCATGAAAATAGCTGGAGTAATAAAGTTCTAAATCAAAACTACAAGATACTATTATCAAGAGCACACAGTTTGGCATAAATAACAAACATTGTCAAACTTTCTTCATAATCATTTCAACTCACTGTTCATTTTTATATTAAATAATTATCCCTACAGGCAAAAAAAAAAAAAAAGATTCAACCAGTAGAATCCAAGATCTCATTAAAGAAGCTACTCCTACCTAACCTTTACTCATTTTAACACTTTCACTTACTGACTCCATTTGTGAAGTATGAGCCATAAAATAAAACAAAATACCCATTTAAAGTGGCTACTACCTTCTCACGTTCTTAAAAAAAATATTTAGAATACATTTTCAGAAAGTATTACAAGAATAAAAAGATATAATAAAATTTAAATGAAATTGTAGTGATTTGTTAGTCTTCTCTATCTTCTGGGAATCTTTCAGCTTTTCTTTTTATGAGCCATACTGTAAAGGGTTTAAATATCTGAAGAATATGCTCAAGTGGACAAGTAAATACTTTTTAGATAATGAGAGTGCTGTATCTTTAGAGATATCTTCCAGACAAGGCCCGAGATTTCGAGTATTCAAGTTGCCTATTTCACCCTCAATAAGGATTATCTTTCAGGTGGAGTATTTCAAATCACGCATGTAGTGATCACTGGAATGTAACATAAGTGTTTTAAATAGTAACTAAAGAATTTTATGATTGCCAGTGGAAGCACCTCTTCAAATAACTAGAAAATTATATTCTTGATCAAAGAAGACAAAGGCCAGTTCTCGCCTTTCAGGGAGCAGAGTAACCTGGCACATTCTTTACGGACAGCACCGTGGCCTACAGCTATACTCTGGGAACTCCATCGATGTATTTGCTTTTGTTTGCCCGTGACTTTACTTCCTTGCTAAGGGTGACTGATAAACAAAGACATTAAGCAAGATATTGAACAGTTAATAGCTATCTTTGTATGCTCAAGATCACTGGTGGAAAATTGAGCTACCTCTGTCGAAAGCTAGCAAAATTTGTCTTATAAAAATTCCACCAGTAGTGGGTAAAGAGATTCAATTTCTCACGAAGAAACTAGACCTTGCCTTCAAAAAATTTCACCAACATTTTGTAAATGCAGGTAGTTTATGCATACGGAGGGTTTTTAAACCCTAGAACAGCTGTGGTTAGGTAGGTGGCTGTTCCAGGTGATGAGAACATTCACTACTGGCTCTAGCTAGTAGAGCTGGGATTCAGTATTACCTGAAAGGGGGTTGATAAAAGGCTGAGCAGCGTGATGGAGACCCCACCAACGTGTGGGGAATCCATGGAACAGAAACCTAGGCACGGATACTTCTACAGAAATCAAGCATTCTCTCAGAGACAGACATTCAACTCTCACCATACGAAGCATGTTTTAAAAGGGATTCATGTGGCTAATAGATATGCTAACACATTTCTCAGAGTCAAAGGGATGTGAGCTTCAGCGATAAAAATCAGGGACTTGCCACTAGTTAGTCATCTCTCCTCTCTTGCCTCGCTCCACCACTGATTTTATCTGATTATACTTTCCTCCCTCCATTTGTAGTCACTACCACACAGTAAGGGAGAGAACAGTTGCCTGCAGGCCCAGGGCTGTGCTGTATCTGGGCAGAGCTCTTGCAACCTGGGGAAAACTACCCTTCCAGCACTATTTCGGAGAACGAAGGGTCCTAACTCTGATGATCCTGGGATGCATCTCATGCCCAACCTCTGAATCTAATTCTGTGTTCAGGGATATGGAATACTGTGATTGACCACTATGCCAAGAAGAGGGGAGTGATTTTTGAGGTCTTGATTGTCAGCCTCTCTAAAGCTACATGGATTCAGGAGTAGCTCCCTGAAGAAAAGGAGTTACTCTTGGCTGCTAAGGAAATGGGACAACCACCATCACATGCCAATATGCTTAGATGACACAGATAAACAGGATGGGCGAAATGGAAAGATGGTCAATTTGAGGTCCTCTAGATGCTCAAGGCTTTCTTTGGAATATTCGGAGCCAGCACGATGACAAAGGCGATTTTCACATCTGGTTGGTGATCTGAAGGTGCTATGATGAGCACTGCTCAAGTAAGGACTGGTTGGAAATTCTTAGGAACAGAAATGACCATGCTATCATGATGGAAGATATTAACAGTGTACAAAATATTTAGGGTTCAAAATAAAAGTATGTATTTATTTGTTGAGAGGCAATATGACAACAAACACTGAAAGTTTCTTTATGAACTTTTCTAGTTCCAGCCCTGATGCTTTTTATCTTTGTGGTCTTGGGCACATCACTTAACTTTTGAGTTTCCATTTCTCGTCTGTAACATCAGCAATCTTCTTCGTCTTACAGTATTTTTATGAGGAATCAAATAATATGTTAAAAAACATTAAAACTAGAAAATATAGTTTAAATACAATGCACTATTAATTCCATTAAAAAGGAGGATCATGGGTCACACAGTGATTGTCACAAAAACTGAACAATCCACTTGCCTAAATGAACTTAAAAAAATGCATCTAGAAGTTACCAGACATGGAGATAACATCTTAATGCCCTGGGACTGTACTTACTGATGGTCAGATCCGCCTCCTTCTAAGCCTTCTGTGTCTTCGTTTCACTGCCTCGATAATTCTGTTTATGTAGTATTAAATATGGAAATCATGCAATTTTTTTAGGTTGGCACATATTCCCGTTTCACTGACACAGTGCCCTCAACTATGCATTAATTGTTCCAACTTTTTCCTAAGCTCTAAAGTTGATACTATACCTTTTTTTTTTTTTTTAAGTGGCCCTTACTCGGGGCTTGAACTCATGACCCTGAGGTCCAGACCTGAGCTGAGATCAAGAATCAGATGCTTAACTGACTGAGCCACCCAGGTGTCCCGATACTATACCTTTCAATCAGACCTGGTTAAGTCAATTATGGAAGGATCATAAAGGAGAACACTATATAGCCATTAAAAAGCAGGAATAAGTTTTGTTTGTTGTACATGGAATAATTTCCAGAATATTTATATATATATTTTTTTTTAAAGATTTATTTATTTATTTATTTGGCACAAACAGTCCCCCACTACCACAAATTATGTCCAATGTGTTTGTGGCAACATATAAATTTTATATTAAATATATATTATATTATATATTATATCATATATATTACATATATTATAAATTTGATTCATGGGTGTACATATGCATTACACATATGTACAGACATACGTATGCCTATACATACACATACTCATTTTTCCCTCAAACTACTATGGATTTTTTTTTTTTTTTAAAGATTTTATTTATTTATTCGACAGAGATAGAGACAGCCAGCGAGAGAGGGAACACAAGCAGGGGGAGTGGGAGAGGAAGAAGCAGGCTCATAGCAGAGGAGCCTGATGTGCGGCTCGATCCCATAAAGCCGGGATCACGCCCTGAGCCGAAGGCAGACGCTTAACCGCTGTGCCATCCAGGCGCCCCTACTATGGATTTTCTTAAAGGGAATTCAGCATTTGCAATCGTATGAAAGTTTTATTTTAGCATACACAACCAATAAAATATAAGTTACAATCAGTTTGCCCTAATAGTTGCCTAATACTATAACTCTTCTTATTAAACACCTAAGGTTACCATTGTTTATTCCAATATAAATATTTATTTCTACTTTGTAAGAAAATAAAACAAGTAGCTAACAACTTGGGGAAACTCCCAAATCTTAGTTTGTTTTAAGCAGCACGTATTCTGTGTGTACATGCTTCTTGGACTATTCCGACTATAGATGTCTTCAATTATCTGTATTTTTCTTTCATGTTTGTATGACATTTATTACTTCTTTGTAATTTACTTTCTAATTTTGAACAGATACTAGTTATGAAAATGCATAATTTTAAGATACCAAAATATTTTACTTAACAAATATTTTACTTCTTTTGTTGTAAAAATTATGGTACAAAGATTTGTTTCTCTTTGATTAACTTAAACCACCTTAAGACAGAAGACTGACACCTATGAAAATAATTTCAATATAAATATTTGCATTCCACTGTTGCATATGGCCATCCTCAGGAGATCGAACATTTGGCTTTTGACTCTCAAACCAACACATGATAAATGTGACTTTTTAAAAATTAGCATGTGTTGCTGATTGTTATTTCCTCTGGGTAAAACCATGTACACATTAAGGCAACATGAAGGAGATATTTCAATGCAAATTTTAAGACAATATTTAAAAAAACAAATCTGGGATTTTTTTTTTAGCATTTGAGGTTTCTGTATTTCATCACATCTTTATTTTTACTTGTTATAGTTGTTGACTTTTTTTTTTTTTTTTTTTAAGACAGAAGATGGAGCTAGGAAGCTGTTCTCACATTCTAGGAAATAGGATTTAACCAACACTGACAGACATGAGAATTTAGGAAACCCATATATTCAACTGCCTTTCCCCTCCAGAACTGAATATTTTCAAAGTATCTTTCTCATTTTCAATGTCTCTCTCTGACACATTCAACGTCTCAGTGTCCTCGGGCACGAGCTTCAAGATGGCAGACACCAAGTCTGCTCGTTCTACTTTTAGAGACAGGCACTTAGCAGAGTGACTGGTATATAATAAGAATTCAATAAACAGTTTCTGAAAGTATGAATGAATTTATGAATGGACTGAATAACATACAGCAAAATGTAACCTCTTCTTTATGAGGAGAAACAAGTTTGCTATGATGGAAACAATCTAATCAGGAATTCTCGAAACCTGGGATCTACCTTCTTCCCTGCACTTGCTGTCTCTAACTTATTCTCAAAACTTCAGTTTACTAAGAAAATAAAATAAAAAGGGGAGAGATGATTGTCTATGATTTTGAAGTCCTTCCTGGTTTTTAGGTATAATCTACGTGAGATTCTTACCCATTTCAAAAAACAAAAATAAAATAAATGTAAGGTACAGTCTTGCTTTGCTTACGTTAATTTGTTAGTAAGTACCATGTGACCTGTAAGATAAGGAACTCTCACTAGCACTTCTGTTCTCTATCTTTAATGCAGATGAATTAATTCTCACAGGCTTTTCTCATTCACCCCCTACAGACCCTCTAGGACTTCTTCCTCTCTCACATGCTTTTCTCATTCACGCCCTACAAACGTCTAAGATTTCTCCCTCTCCCAAACAGAAATAATTATACCAAAAAGCTATTCCATAATAACTTCTAAATCTTTGTCTCCTTTTCTTCCTCCCCCTCAGCCTAATATTACCTGAATTTCCTAACGGCATCATGGAGTCCCAAAATTTACAATCAAAAAGAAAACCTCCCCTCTCTCACCTCAATTTATGTTTGAGTCAGGTGTGGAAAGAAGACAAGCAAGGTCAGGAGATAAGAGAGGAAAACAAACGCCACAAAGATCCTTCATCTGAGACAAAACAGGGAGGAGTTTTAATTCCCTCTTTCACCCAAAAAAGGATTACTTCACCCCAGGGGAAGTTACCTTCATCTGAAACTTCCTTCTCTTCTCTTATTCTGCTTAGTTCAGATATGAATAATTGAAAAGGCAGAAAGGGAAAAGTACTGAGTTAGTGGAACAGCTGTTGGTGAAATGGCCTAGGCACTAGGCGTGGATAAGATCCTTGGCTGCCTGCCTTTCCCGCTGTGCTGTAGGCCATGGCCCTAACGAGGAGCTCACTTTCCTTTGTAATATCCATGATGGCATTTCTGGAAGAGCTTCTTGCCTCTGGAGTTCTCCTCTTTATCCCAACTGCTATCAGTAATTCAAATATTATTCTATGTAACAAATTCCAAAAGAATTCAGTGCAGCTCCCCTTTTAAGTCTATGCAAATTTTAGGTAATTTAGTGCAGCTTTCAAACTTTTCACACCATGCTCACAGGTAACAAATAGATTTCACTTCACAGCCAATACACACTTAGACATAAAATATGTATCTGAAAACAAGGTTCCACAAAACAGTTCACACTTTTACTACATGCAATACATACACATTGATATTTTCTTTCCTTTTTCTTTCTTTTTTTTTTTATCCCAGATCTAAAAAATAAATAAAACACTGGCTGGGCCAATTAAATCACAATCTCTTTGGCGTGAGGAGCAGGCATTAAGTTTTTATGGCGTTCCTCCAGGTGATTCCCACCTGTAAGTAACTTCGGGACCCACCCTTCCAAAGGGTTTTCAGGAGTATCTCTTATTAGATTTTTGAGTAATATAATCTTATCATTTGTATGTAAGTTTGTATCTTTCCATTTACAATCATACTTTTGTTTCTTGTTTTATTGTACTTTGCAGAACTTTTTCTTTTTTTTTTTTTTTTTAAGATTTATTTGAGGGAGAGAGAGCTCCCGCAAGCCGCATGCATGGGGGGGAAGGGCGGACGGAGAGACTCTTCAAGCAGGTTCCCCAACGCGAGAGCCCCATCTAGGGCTCCGTCTCACAACACTGACATCATGACCTGAGCCGATAACAACAGTTCAGTGCTTAACCAACTGAGCCACCCGGTGCCCCCCTCCCCCGAATTTGTAAAAGAATATGAAAGAGTAATAGAAACAAGGATCTATTAAAAAATAAAACAAAAACTGGCCTTTTCCAGTTGCGGAGCCGCAAGGTGAGGAAGTCTTGTCTATGCCTGCAGCCATGCAGTCCAAGGGAGGTCTGCAGTCTACGCATGTCTTCAGATAAAAGAAAACTGCCACACCGTGGCACACTGCAAACGTGGCAAATGCCTCATCAAAGCGAACGTGAGACCCCCTAATCCAGTCATACTTGCTTCAGTAGAAGCTACTGGGCCTGTTCTGCTTCTGCGCAATGAGCTATTCCCTGGCGAACCTCTGCGTCTGCGTGAAGGGAGTGGTCACGTGGCCCAGATTTCTACAATCCTCCAATTCATCTCAGACTGGAGAGTAGCCCATTGCCAGGAACACATGGATGAGGCTTCCAAAAGAGTTATCAAAGACATCCTCATCCAATATGACCAGATCCCGCTGGTAGCTGATCCCTGTTGCTGCTAATCCTGAAAGTTCGGAGGCCTTGGTGCCCGTGCTTGCTACCAGAAATCCTACAAATAAACGCACCATGAGGATCAGTGTTCACCTTTATAATAAACAGTGGCTGGGGCATTTAAGCTTCCACAGTTAAATAAAACCCTGACTGTGGTCTATAAATTGACTGCATATTCTATTAAAACAGTCAAAATTCCCAGTTTGTAACTCAACTGATCTAGAACTGGAGTCAGCGAACTACGGCCCAGAGGCCAAATGAAGTCTGCCACCTGTTTTGTAAATAAAGGTGTCCTGGCGCACACCACACCACGTTTTAATGCATGATCTCTGGCTGCTTTCCTGCCAACAGTGGCAGAGTGGAGTAGTTGTGACACAAAGTCTAACCTATTTCTTACTTGACTTTACAGAAAGTTGGCTTCCCCTCCTTGTTAAAATAAGTATTTTGCCTTAGGATGGATGGAATTAGAGTAAAAAGCTAAGTGGTTAGAAAAGGAATCAGAATCCAAATTTTGAATAGTCTTGGATTTCAAGCTAGGGACTGGATTTTATTGCAGGAGCAATAATAAAGCACTCCCATGTAGGAGTAAGACTCTTTTCTGATTAACAGTCTCCAGCTGGGTTCTGAAACCCTGAAAATATAGCACATTAGGCAGGGATGAAATTATATCTTGTTTCTAGTGCATTTCTAATCTCCAATAGATCATGTTCCCTGTGAATCCACTATGAGCTATGTGCCTCGCTTTGACTGTGAAACTCTTGAATTTATAACCTTCCTATTTTTAGATAAAGATTCCTGCCCCAGTCTCATAACTGAGTTTCATAACTCTAGACCATATTCATTGAGCATTAAAAGCAGAGTTCCCTTGTTCTCCAAGGAGTGGTGGTGTTGGGGGTCAACTATGTTTCCTGTCTAAAGCTGTTGTGGTTTTGACAGTACATAAAATAAGCAGCAAGCCCATTAAATTAAAGGTGGTCAAGAGACCAGTAAAAGAAGCTCCTTTTTTTTTTCAAGCAGGTTAATTAATTCATTAAGCCTACATGGTAAATATTTGCACTATTCATCTATTAAATATATTTGGCTTTCAGTTATCACAGTAGCCATAGAGTTTTTAAAAGCAACTTCAATTCTATTTACACTTGCTTCAAAGACATCATTAAAGACCTGTCATTATATAACATAATAAAAAATTTAAAAAAATGTACTGCATTTGAAAATAATAAACTGCATTTTATTAAAAATTTTATAGTGCAAATAAAACAAATAAAGACCTGTCATTGACCTTGAGAATGACTACTAAGGGCACGTTTTACTGATGTTATAATCTAAAGCTGCATTTATGTAGCTTTTCATATTCTAAAAGGTATGGTAAGACATATATGTCTGAGGCAAAAGGTCTCAATTAATTATTTTAATGTTTTGTTTTCTTTGCCAGGTGGGGTTTTATTAACAGAGGTTAGAAAAATAGATCTTCACAACATGCAGCAGAGTAAATACATTTAGCTTACAAATAAAGGTCCTATAAATGGTTTGTGGAAAGATTTCTAAAAGAAAAAAAAAATTTCAAAACTGTTATAATTAAATTTGCATTATACATAAAGAAAATGAAGGTGGTTTCAAAGAGAATGGTTATGTGTCAGAAGAGAGATGTGGAGAATGCAGAAAGATTAATAAAACCAAGCAGGATCTCATTAATCAAACATCTCCAAGTGGAACGAATGATTTGATTTGAATTTGCCTCTATTTACACCAATGATGGAATCTGCTTTTTTTTGTGAAGCAGCCAAAATGTCAGCTTGATAAATGGGGCAATTTTTTCAAAAGTACCTACGCTGTAGTTTTTTACTACGTTGATGAATGTAATAGTAAAACCAAGATTAATTATTTGCTTAAAAAACTTAAATGAAGCTTTGATCACTTTAACTAAGAATATTTGATTTTTTTAATGAATTGACCAAGTAAAAACTTTAAACTCAACAACTGTTTAAAGGACTGAGCATACAGGGAAATAACCACAGCATCAAATGATTTAGGTTGGCCAGGAGAACATCTTAGACCAACTAAGACAATTATCAGTTACTAATACCATATTTAGGATTTTGAATAATTGATAACAATTTATAAAAATAGAGTCATTGCCTGTATATTTCTGGTGTGATATAAACATTCTCCAGGAATGTTTCTTTTTTCCTGAATCACATGAAAAATATGATAAAAATGGATGTCCAAGCCTACCTAAAACAAAAGAAGTAAGCAAATAAAAAAAAAAAAAATCTTGCCTGGGGCACCTGTGTGGCTCAGTCAGTCAAGCCTCTGACTTTGGCTTGGTCATGATCTCAGGGTTCTGGGATCTAGCCCCGTGTCAGGCTCCCTACTGAGTCTGCTTGTCCCTGTCTGCTGCTACCCCCGCTCGTGCTATCTCTCTCAAATAAGTAAAATCTTAAAAAATTGTTTAAACAATTTTGCCTATAGGGACTCCTGGGTGGCTCAGCCGTTAAGCGTCTGCCTTTGGCTCAGGTCATGATCCCAGGGTCCTGGGATGGAGCCCCCATCGGGCTCCGTGCTTGGCGGGAAGCCTGCTTCTCCCTCTCACACTCCCCTTGCTTGTGTTCCCTCTCTCACTGTCTCTCTTTGTCAAATAAATAAATGAAATCTTAAAAAAAAAAAATCTTGCCTATAAAACAGCTCAGTTAGGTTTTTAAATAACCAGATACATTGAGATACTTTTGAAAACCGTTGCAAACTTTACAATAACAATTTGAGATTACTGTCAAATGAAAATAACTATCCAAAACAACAACAAAAACAAACAACAACAAAACAGTATTCCTAGTACTGTTAGTAACATCCCCAGTGGGGCGCCTGGGGGGCTCAACTGGTTAGGCAGCTGCCTCCAGCTTAGGTCATGAACCTAGGATCCAGGGATCAAGCCCAGCATGGAGCCCTGCATGATATCCCGCAGAGCCCCCCATAGAGCCCTGCACTGGGCTCCCTGCTCCTGGGGAGTCTGCTTCTCCCTCTCCCTCTGTGCCTCCCACCCCCCCACCCTGCTCATGTGCACACACTCTCGCTCTCAAATAAATAAATAAATAAAATCTTTAAAAACAAAACAAAACCATCCCCAGTGGCAGTGATCTCGCTGGCAATCTAGTAAAGAAGAACTTTTGCTGCTAATTTTATTATAGGTTTTCTATGAAAGTATCCAGTATTTAGTTTCTATTTTATTCAAAGTTATACATTGTTTGGACTAAATTTTATCCCCCCCAAATTCATACACCGAAACCCTAACCCCCAATGTGTATTTGGAGATAGGGCTTTGGGGAGGTAATTAGGTTAAATGCGCTCTTAAGGGTGGGCCCTAATCTAATAGGATCGGTGACCTTATAAGGGGAAGAGAACAAGATCTCCCTTGCCACCTCCTAACCCTGTAAGGACAGAGGAAGAAGGCTGCCATCTAAAAGCAAGGAAAAGAATGCTCACCAGAAACTAAATCTTGATCTTAGACTCCTCAGCCTCCAGAACTGTGAGAAATAAATACATTTCTGTTGCTTAATCTGTCCTGCCTATGTTTCTTGTTAGAGCAGCCCAAGCTAAAACATATATGTTCACACTTGTAGTCAAGTAATTCTGCAATATGTTATGAAAAATTGCCATGCCTCCACACCGCAGCTCTGCCCACATTCCAATTCCCAATCATTAGAGCAGTGGTTTTAACTAGGGAAAACCAACGCTCCCTCCATCCCCTGACCTTTGGGGGCCATTTGGCAATGTCCTGAGACATTTTGGTTACAGCTAATGGGGGAGAGGAGAGATGGATGCTATTGACATCTAGTGGGTAGAGGCCATGATGCTTTTAAACCTTTTGCAATGTGCAGGATAGCTCTGCACAACCAAGAAGCATCTGGCCCAAAATGTCGATAATGCCCAGGTTAAGGGACATTGATTATAAAGAGTCACTTTTAAGCTATAACTTTTTAATGTTTATCTTCAAATCTTTAAATAAGATGGTTGTTTTGCTGTTTCTTAATTTTTCTTTTTAAAAATAATTGTATTAAAGTACAATGCACATACCATACAACTGTATATGTATATACATATGTACAGTAAGTGTATGATTAAACGGTTTTTTAGTATATTCACAGATGAGTACAATTATCACCACAGTCAATTTTAGAACACTTTCATCACCTCAGAAAGAAATCCCATACCCCATACTCTCTACCACTGCCGCAGCCCTAAACAACCACTAATCTCTTTTCTCTCAATGTCCCTATTTTTATGAATGGAATCATACAATATATGGACTTTGGTGACTGGCTTCTTTCACTTAGCATGTTTTCAAGGTTTACCTAAGTAGCAGCATGTATCTATTCTTCATTCCACTGCGTGAATATGCCACATTCTGTTTATCTAATTCTTCCATTGATGGACACTTGGGATGTTTCCACTTTTTGGCTACTATGGCTAATGCTACTATAAACACGTGTGTACAAGTTTCTGTGTGGACATATGCTTTCACTTCTCTTGGGTATATACCTAGACTTGCTGGGTCATATGGTGACTCTATGTTTAATCATTTGAGGAGCTGTCAGCTGTTTCCCAAAGAAGCTGCAACGTACATTTCACATTTTACATTTACATCTTACAACGTAAAATGGTGTGGGTGAGAGTTCTGATCCCTGCACCTCCTGACCAGCGCTTATCTTTTCGATTCTGGCCATCCTCGTGAGAGTGCATTATTACCTTATCGTGGTTCTAATTTGCATTTCCCTGATGACTAATGCTGTTGAGCATCTTTTCGTGTGCTTACTGGCCATCTGTAGATCTTCCTCGGAGAAATGTCTATTAAGATTTCTATTTGCCTCTCCTACCACAGCAACCCCCATCACGAACCTGCACACATACTGGAAGAGAATATAAACGGTTCTCTTTTAAATCAATGTTTGCTATTACACTCTTAGATTATTATGACCACACAAACATTTTCGACAGCTGAATCATTTAGTTTAGTATAATGTCATACCCCCCTCCCCTGAATCAGATATGGCAATGAGAAGTACATAGAAAGAAACAATGAGATAATGAGCCACCCAGGAGCCCCGTCTCTGATTTTTTAAAAGTTGTTTTATGACTGCCATGAGTCCTCTTATCTCTGAGGATATCAGTACGTATGTTATTATTTATTTATTTATCCGTCCATCCATTAATTGGTTCAGTGTCATTGCTTCCATATAACCTCTGTTTTCTCTTTTTAAAATACAACAATTAAGATTCTTTAAGTCAAATTCTTTATTAAGGCCTTTCCTCAAATACTTGGTGAGTCTCACGACTATCTGCTCATATATGAGACTAGGGCACAAAAAAGTTGATAAGAAGTGCCAATGGGGTAGCTAGGACTCTTCAACGATAGGCCCACAGGGTGGTTTTATTTGGCAACTTTCTAAAAAGCATAGAATCTTACCTTTGGACTGGTGTCATTCATCACAAAACTTCTTATCTTTTCGTTAGGTATAGCCTACTACCAGCCTCTGAAAGCCCAGAGGGAAAGTGAGCTGGAAGTTCAACACGCCGGTAAAATTTCTCTTCGTCACCAGATTTTTAGAAAGGGTACTAACTGTGCCTGGTATGTCCCAGTGAGAAAGCCTCTGCTTAGAAGGGAAGGGGAGTCTAATATTCTAATTACTTTTTTTCCCTAAAGATTTTATTTATTTATTTGAGAGAGACAGTGAGCAAGAGAGAGAGAGAGCATAAGCCAGGGGAGAGGTAGAGGCAGGGGAGGAGTGGACTCCTCATCGAGCAGGGACCCCAATGTGGGACTGATCCCAGCACCCTGGGATGATGACCTGAGCTGAAGGCAGATGCTTAACCAACTGTGCCACCCAGGCGCCCCGTTCTAATTACTTCTTAAACAGCCTTTCAACGGATCTTCCTATGTATCCCCACCTTATCCCAATTTCAGATAAACTGGTATTGCCAATTCCTTAACTTTTGGGGTATTTCCTGGTAAATTGCATTTACTCTTTCTTCTTCATTCCAGTGTAGGATTCAGCTTTCTTGGTTTGCTAAATCAGTTACCACTTAATTCAGGTTTTCAGCCATCCAAACATTAATGCTGCTAATTCCTCTCTCATTCTCTTTTCATTATTACTGCCATGTTCCCCACCTTTTTCTCCTTTCCTAATGCCATTCCTACTAAATTTTCCATTGGCATTAACAACATCTAAAGTCTGGAGAAAACGTGAAGGCTAATGTCCATGTTCAATCTATCATGTTCAACAAAAAAGCTTTGTTTCTACATTTTAGGTTTATTTTAATCTCAAAAGATGTTGGAGAACAAACTCCATTAGTTATTCTATGAACACTTTTTTGCATAAAAGGATATGGGTATCACTTTAGATATAAATTGTCCATTAGACATAATTTTTATCTAAACGTTAATCTAGTAAGCCATATCAGTTTGGGACATCCCAATATCACTGGGATGTCAAACAGTCCTGCTGGTCTTTGAATTGTGAATAATCCAATATATTTTATAAAGATACTTTTCTAAGAACATATATGGTTAAATATATTTAATAATAATTTTTTCTTAGACAGGGCCTTCCTCTATGTCTCTAGAATGCACATATGCATTCTAAATATATCATTCTAAAAGCATAATACTTTAATAATGTAAATACTAATGTCCTATCAGAAAGCATAACTTGAAATAGTATGTAATAATTCACCCCAAAAAGCAGACAAAAGATTTTTGTTCCTGTCAGATTATATCCACAACTTTTATTACAGTTATTTGATCTCATAATCAACTGAAATTCCTGTCTCTCTCACTAGACTGTAAATTCCTTATGAGCAAGGTTTAGGTGGTAGTTTATCTGTTTTCATATGTATTTCTGCCTCTAAGCCGCTATAACTAGTATACTGTAGATACTCAAAAACTTATCAAGTTAATAAATTATAAATTCATATTATAACCAAATAAATAATGGAGAAGTTTGAAATTTTTTGTGGTTTTTAAGTCCAAAAAAGAGAGATACTTTATATATATATACAAACAATAAAAAAGTTAACCAGTCCTGACACTTTAGAAGGTTACTTCCCGTTAATATGGGCCTCAGTTTTTTCCAGTTGTGCCTACTTGTACAACTGATATGAGACAATGTATAAATTCCTTTTGTGTAGTCTGTGCTCAAAAAGTGGGAGTTGTTGTTATTGATAGTTTTGCACTGATAAAACACATGGATGGACTGACTTTGGGTTTCAGGAAACTGAGACAAACAGATGTAAAGCAGTTTGGACAAGTCAACCAAAAAGAAAAAAAAACACAAATCTGTCTTAGATATGGTAGTTAATTTTCATGGATCCTCTGAAATACTGAACTTTTTATTCCAAAAGCAACGATAAGATAAAGCTAAATAGATTTCTCTTTGTTTCTTAGGCAAGATAAAAAGCCAAATTCATTAGGGGTTATAGGTATTAAAATACCTTGTCTGTGATTCCAAGGAGGCTGCGTATGTGTCTGGACTAATGCAAACTCAAGTTTGTATTTTTGGTTACTCAATATGGTAAAGTTCCAACCCCTCTCATTCTCTTAACGAGTTCCTTTGTAATGGGATGTTTGTGATTTAATGGCTCAAGAAATTGAAGGTGATGTATATGTAATAGTGTTTCTGGTGAATCAACAAGCTATGGCAGTTCTATTGCAACTTAACAGTAAAGTGAATTCCTCCTGGAAGAACATGACATAAATGGAAAGAAGTGGGGGAAACTGGTTAAATAAGGCTCTTTTCCGAAGCACATGAAAAACTTATTTCCCTGCACTTGTCCTGCATGCCTATAAAATGATGCACTAAACAATGTTGACTTCAGAGTTGCGAATAGTACTCCCATTTTTGCTGAGCTATAGTGGAAAAAAACCCAAAAAACAAAAAACCACAAGCTGAAACCTCAATATCAGCGTGATATTTATACCACTCTAGTTTCAAACTGATCAGTTTAAACTTTAATTAGGTCAATAATTCTTTAGTCATTATATTTTCCACTTAGCCTTCCTTCTTAAAAATCTTTAAATTGTTGCTTTCTTTTCCCTCTTTCTTTGAGGATGATCCTTTTAGAATAAAGACATTAACCAAAAAAAGCCTATAAAGTACCAATTAAATTATTTCCTAAGACTTCATAAGACATTTTGGAAATAGGTACTTGCATAATTGGCTTATAGAAGACACTAACATTTTAAGGGCCTTTAATGGCAGCTGGTTAAAATATGTTTAAGTGGACTCTACAAATTCTTTATATTGTTTCCTTCCTTACCTCACCATTTATTTAAAACCTTAATTACAGATAATTGAGAACTGTAGTGCTTGCACAAATCCAGTGTACGTCCTGTCAAATAATATTCTTTAGAAATGGTGTTACTTCTTCATTTGAACAGTTACATATATAAATAATAATCAGTTCTAAACCCCAAGGTGATGACTATTTACTGGTATGATTTCTGGGAGACTACAGAGCTGCATTTGGGGAGGCATGAAAGGTTCACTAGTGAAAGAAAGCTTTCTGCTATGCTGTGTTCAGAATTCACTTAGTAATTGTCAGATACCAAGTTCCCACCTGGGTACTTTGTCCTAAGTACTTTACGTACATTATCTTATTTACTCATCACAACAACTCAATATGGTAGATACTAATTTTCTTTTCATTTTATTCATGGGAAAACTTAGACTTACGGTTTACTGCCTATACACAGGCAGAGCTGACATTCTATGACGAGTACCTCTGAATCGGAGCGTTGCAGGTGACTTTCTGAAACTAAGGCAGTAGGGTCTCCTGCTGTGGTTTCATACATTTATATCCCATCTATGTGGGACTCTTCATCTCACTTCTTTTTCTTTTTTTAAGATTTTATTTATTTATTTGAGAGAGAGGGAGAGAGATAACGAGCAGGAAAAGAGGGAGAGAGAGAATATCCCAAGCAGACCCCTGCATTGAGTGAGGAGCCTAACGTGGAGCTTGATCTCACAACCCATGAGATCATGACCTGAGCCAAAATCAAGAGTTGGAGGCTTAACCAACTGAGCCACCCAGGCACCCCCATCTCACTCCTTTATAGCTCCTTGGGGTAGTTATGTGTCTTTAAAACCATGATTCAATAGTTTCCTTGACTTGGACAAAAGATGTTAATTGATCAAATTAAAAGTTTTACTTCCATTTCTAATTCATGGGAAAAACTGGGCTACTAGACAAAATCATCTTCAAACTTAAATTGGTGCTAGCTAATAATCTTACCAGTGGAAAACATTAATGAGCAAGTATCAAAAATACACTGATAGGAAACTCAGGATCACTGACCTTGCTAAATTCAACAACTTAATTATGACTTGCTGCATCTGAAATGGATATTTGAAGATGTGCTTTTACTGTACATCATCTACCCCATTTAGTGTTAGGCACGTTTGGAAATGGGAGCCCTAACTGAGAAAACTCTGCAGGGGGCGTCGTCCATTTAGAACTATGTTAATTTGCTAAAATGGCAAATATTCTTTTTTCTTTAAAACCTTTGACATCAAGATAAACCTCTGGGGCCACGGCTTCACCCAGTTTCCAGTCTTATCCATTTTGGATCCGTCCTTCCAGGCTGTAGAGATGTTTATGGGGCCCTCCATAATGACAGAAGTCTCCTTCCAATCTCCAAATGCCTACTGATTTTTCTTGAAAGCTTTTCAAGCTTCTATTAAACCTGTAGTTTTATACCAAGGATGATACTCTTCTTAGGCAAAAATTTTTGCTCAACCCTCTTGGGTCAAAATAGTTCAAGAGAAATGGAAACAAAAAATGGTAGAAAGAGAAACCATACTGGAGAAAATAAACACAGGGACCAGCAAGAGTCAAACTACGAAAGTACAGGACAGTGTCAACTTTTAGCAATTAAGGACCTGTGACTGGGCTCCCTTCGCTTTAGTGCAGATAGGCTAGGAGAAAACTATATGTTAAAACCATTTTCTAGTAGTGTAAGATATATACATATAAACATTTCTAAGATGACCAGTGTTATAATGTATCAACTTTGAATATTGGATGAGGTAGAACTACCTGCTTATATTTTATGTTCTATTTTTTCATTTTAGAAAAAAGATCCGGGGCACCTGGGTGGCACAGTGGTTAAGCGTCTGCCTTCGGCTCAAGGCGTGATCCTGGCGTTATGGGATCGAGCCCCACATCAGGCTCTTCCGCTATGAGCCTGCTTCTTCCTCTCCCACTCCCCCTGCTTGTGTTCCCTCTCTCGCTGGCTGTCTCTATCTCTGTCAAATAAATAAATAAAATCTTAAAAAAAAAAAAAAAGAAAAGAAAAAAGATCCACATTCAGCCAATGGAATTAACTGTATTAGTATTTTATAAGATAGTTCCACAAAAGGACCAATATTTACAGGGATCTGTAACCTGAACAATTAATTATAGGTTTACTGGATGATTTGATAACTTAGGTAGTTGAATACTGGCTATGGATGGACTCTGTTAAGGATGCATTGTAGTATGTGTGTGTTGGGAGGGCTGAAGGAAGGCTAATGCAGTGAGTGCAGGATGAGTGTAGGGTTAGTGGCAGGGTTGGGGGTGGGAAAGAGGCAGGGAGTGTATCTCAAAGGGACAGGTGCCAGTCTTGGCAGCAGAGGAGTAAGAACTGGCAGGGACAGAGACCAAGACAAAAATGACCAACATTCCTGTTAAATTTTACTCACAACAAGCCTCCTATGCATTTCTCTTTTCTCTGGTAGCTCATTTAAATTTCACTTTTGCATCAAGATTAGATTTTTATCAGGGTGCCTGGGTGGCTCAGTTGATTAAGCATCTGCCTTCGGCTCAGGTCATGATCCCACCCAGGGTCCTAGGATCAAGCCCCGAGCCCTGGATTGGGCTCCCTATTCGTCAGAGAGCCTGTTTCTGCCCCTCCCTGCCCTGCTTGTGCACTCTCTCTCTCAAATAAATAAATACAATCTTTAAAAAAATTAGATTTGTATCAATATCCAATGATATACTTTGAAATCACTCTTTATCAGCGTCTCTCAAACTTTTCAATGCTGCTCTCTGAAACCAGAAAAAGATCTCATTCTCCTACCAAGTCTCACAATCCAATAAAGAATAAACCAGTGATAGATTCCTACAGTGCACATTCAAGTTATATGTATACGTATCTCCTTAGCAACAACGATATGGAAAGTATGTACTCAATACACCAAACACGTTAGTTACATTAAATGTTATTAAATCCTAGGTCAAAATTCTGTTGATGGAAATATTTATCTTACTCAAAGTCATTTAAATAAAAAATGCATGACAAAATAAACTGAAAATGAAATTAAGCAAGCATAATGTCTGATGATGAAACAAGAATGGCAGAAACTGAAAACTCTAAGCAACCCAAATGAGGCTACGAGTTGTCCTATATAAAATTTCAACCACCTACCCATGTGAGTATTCCTTGAGTTTGTAAAGAACTAATAAATATTAACTGGAGCCAAATCTTCTTAGAATACTGAATTAGAGTCCTAATTGTATTCTAATCGATACAATAATTTTATTTATGAATGATGTACAATAATATGGTTTTATTATGGATAGATTCATAATACTCATGAGTTTTATTATTTTATGTATGAATAATTTATAAAGTTACTTTTTTGCCAACTTTAACGAGTCATATTTTAGGTTATTTTTAATTAACATTTAAGCAGAGTCAAAAATCACAGTATATGGAACTGTACTTTATTTACCCATAGGTAACCACATAAGGTTTGAGATTCCAAGACCAGTTCATCAAGGTGCCACTTGCAGAACCATCGGTCTGTAACCTTCTCTTGTTTATCTTGTTTGCAAAACTGCTGCTAAAATTTTAGCAGAAAGCCTAAACTTCATGCAAAAATACTATCAGCTCCGATTTTGGTATGAGTGTGCTTTCTCTTCACGATAGAACCACCCATTCTGCCATTTTCACAGCCTAACTAAGGTAGTTTGGTCACTTTGCTATAAACACCCCCCTCATGAAGAATGTATGGTATTATTTTATTCTTATCAAATTATGTTTCAAGATTTATGTTTAACCTTAGAAAACTGGCTACTTGCCCAAATCTCTTGGTTGTTGCCAGAGGTGGTGGTTTTTAGGTCTGTCTGAAACAAACACAGGCCAAGGCAAATTTTCTTCCACCCACAGAGTTGCAGAGGGGTATATCCTGCCTTTCAGCTGTCAGGTGAGGCAAGCTGCCAGACTCCAGTAGGCTTACTAAGGCAGACATATGAAAAAATTCACCCACTCTGATGCTAGAGTAATCATCAATCTTTCAACAGAAAATAAAATATGTAAGAATGAGGAATCAGTAGCATTTCCCAGTCTGGATGAGGCTGCCAGATCCAGACGGGTGAACTTTCCTACCCACAGTCGAATATCTTCTTCCATCTCTGGCTCCAGTGAGTCCAAGATGGGCTCACAAACTAGGGCCTCGGTTTCCTTTACCTCCTGCCTTTGTTCCAGGATTCATCTTTCTCTACTCCTTTAACACAGCATGTCTATCCCCAGGCCTTTCCTTTCTCCATGTTCATACCTATATTTAAGAGTTTTTGGAGAAATGGAAAACTGAGATGAACTTGTTCACTTCTCACATATACAAACACACACTGATGTTGTAATTCTGCAGGGAATTAAAAATATTTAATTAATTTAAATTTGCTCCACCTTAGAGCCCTACTTGGAAGTTTTCCATTGCTTCCTAGAAACAAGTCAATGTATAAAGGTCTGTGATTTGCTCCTTTCCCATTCCCAGAATTTTTTTTTAAAGAAATTATGAGTATTACAGTACTCTAGTTAGGCACAAAAATAACTCTTATTATCTAACTAAAATTATATATGACTCTGATTCCAGAAAAAAGGAAGGAGGAGTTTCAGTTTAATGCACTATTGAGACTCCTTCCCTCTCTATAGAGTCTTGAAAAGATCTCAGACTCTTTCATATCTGGACAGAATATTTGGTGGGCATATTCTCCAGTCCTGGATCCACACTTATCACTTATAAAAGGTTTGTGGTTCCAGGGTACATAGTCCCTTAATAGGGTGTCTAGCCCTCTGGTGTTTCTGAAACCTGGGCATCAAGATTCTTACTGAGGCTGAGAATCCTAGTGCCTTGAGCTCTGAGCGCACTCTCCCTCAGTACCACACAGCATTTTCCTTAGGTCTGATCACCTCGCTGGAGAGACAAATGCGGAAAGTAGGAGTTCCCACTAGAGACAAATGCCGAAAGTAGGATGTTCCAACTTCTGGGACATTCTGAGCTAAGGACTCTTCTCACTCACAAATTCAACTTCTACTTCTCCCAGTCCAAGCATAAACCCTCAGTATTTTAGGTTTTGGAAAACGAAATCCAGGAAAAGGGCTTATCTTTGTCTGGTAACTTCTTTCATTACTATATATGCCCCCAAGACTAAAGAATATAACAGTGTGCCTACCTTCTGGGACCTTAGAAATATAACAGTAGAACAAAACAGAAACCATATCTTATTTTAAACTATATTTCTTTTCTCACCAAATAATAGAAATTTTCAATAATGAAATTTATATTCTGCCACATAAGTGATTTTCTAGTCATATGGAAATATTTTTATCAAAACCACACCCCCTCCAACTTGTCTTCGTAAATCCCTTTCATTTATGATGTATTTTATCATGCTATCTTATTTAATCATTCAATGAACCAGTACTATCCTCATTATCTCTAAATATTCAAATACTGTGACTACATACTCTAAAAGATACAGCTAAATATAAACCTATCAGATGGACTTGAGTTAGAATTCTGATTCTACCACTTAGTCTAATAATCGAATCCAATTATTCTTTTCCTATTTTTGACATTTGTCACTATTTATTTTCCTTGATACACAGTCTAACACAATTCTTTAATGATGTATTTTTACATTTTTGTGTTTGATTTTTATCCCATTTCTATTATTAAAAATTAATGGAAGATCTACTATTACTATTTTATCAATTCCCACTGAATCATAATTTCCCTGTATGTATATCTAATGTCTAACTCATCTTTCTTTAATCCTATATCTATAGGACATTTCCACCAATATCACCTTTAAAGATAGATAAAACAATATTTAAAAATGAGTTATCCTCTTTTGTTTTCCATCTTCCACTAGACCCCAGACAAATGCCTTACAAGTTCTAAGTGTCAGCAAAGTGAATGTTTTCTCATTTTCCTAGAATATAATCTTTGTGACGTCAAATTCAATTCTCTCCCCGTTTTGTTCTCTGCATTCCTTGCCTTACCAATTTCACCTCAGCAATGAATGGTCAATAACCACATTTAGGAGTTTTCATATTCAAAATTAATAAGTGTTTTTAGTTTAATCCAAACAAACTCAATCATCCACACTATTAACACTGGCAGGTCTGAAACCCTCCCCCTACTCTGCAAAGATTTACTCTAGTCCATTATTTTTGCAAAGTAAAGACCACAGTTTTATTTACACTGCTTGAGGTTACACAAGTCAATCCACAGAAAATATGTTAAAGAAATATCCAGAGCCAAGGAAATCAACTGTCTTCATTTACCTAAATCCCCCTTCAATCTTAAACACACATGGGATTGAATATGAAGGTCACCTATCACTTGGAGACATGGCAACACCCACATTCAGACAGATGATGCTTTGTGTTGATCTAAAATTACTGCTTTAAAGGACTGATCATATTGTTAGTATCTTAAAAACACACACACACACACACACATATATATATATATATATAGATATATATATATTAATGTATACATATTCATAATCAGGCAATACCTTATTTCAGCATTTTATATTTATCCTTTCCAAATAGGGGGAAATAGAGTTGGTGTTCTTTGTTCTTCCCTTTTTGCTGATTCTTTATAAATTGTGACATCTTTGTCAAAAGGTAAACATAACAATATATTCTGATTGTAAACAAGAAGTTACTATTTGACGTTCTATTCATTTATTTGGGAAACATGATCTTTTAAGGGACTTTTTTTCATGTTTTATAGAACAGCCACCAGTTTCCATATCTCACTGTTATTAAATCGTGAGAGATTCTAAAAATCAAATAGTTAAGAGGGCAAAAATAAAATACCTCAAAATGTAAATTCCTTTTCTTAACATTCTTTTATCATCTATCCATCAGGAGATTCATGTTTTAATCAAGTAGTTCTGATAAGCTGACTGGGAGAAACTCCCAACTATTTCTTGAGATCAATAATCCTTGACATTCCATAAGAGAACTAGAAAATACATACAAAGACTCACAAATCAACAACGGAAAAAATGCAAACATCCCAACAGAAAACTACAGCATAAAACATGTTTGGACTTTCATAAAAGAGGAAATATAAATGTCAATACACATATGAAAAATTTTCAATCTTATTAGTGATAATCACAGAATTAAGAGTTCAGTGATATCTCATATTAGACTCATCAGATGGGACCAAAATAAAGATATAAGATAATACTAAGTGTTGATGAATGTGTGAATCAAAAGGAACACTCATACACCCATGGGGGTAGGATTATAAATCGGTATAACCTTTGGAAAACTATAGCATTATCTAAACATTTGTTCACATACCCTGTGACCCAGCAATTCCACTCCTAAGTATATATCCTAAAAAAACTGTTGGATATATCCATCGGGAGGCATATGACAATGTTTTTAACATCATGTTTATAGCACCAAAAAAGTAATAAAAATAGCCCAAATGTCTGTCAAAAAATGATGACTGTATGAATTACATAAAGTATATGCAACAGTGAAAATTAATGAAATATGGCGACTCTCAAAAATGCTAAAGATTCCTTAAAACATAATATTGAGGAAAATAAAAATACATAACAGAAGAACACACAGATGATGATACTGCTTTTATAAAGTGCATAACCAAGCAAAATTAAACTGCTGAAGGATAATTATTTTTAAAGGATAAGAATAAAACATAAAATTTAGGATAATAATCACCTCTCGGAATGAATTAAGAAGATGAGTTAGGGAAAGAGCACATAGGCACATGACATAGAACAGAGAGGGTTCAGATCTTAAAGTGAGTAATAGGTTCACAGGTATACATGTTTTATAATTTATAATACAATTTACTCATACTAAAACATTTAAGTATATCAATAAATATGGAGAACTCAGAGCTTTGTTTTCCTTGTACTTTTCATAAAATATGACCAACAGTAATCTCAGAGAAGTGTTTCTTAAGTTTGGCACTACAGTCATTCAGGCCCAGATAATTTTTCTGTGGTGTGGGGCTGTTCACATGCATCCCTGGTCTCTGCTCACTAGCTGCTAGTAGCAAGCTCCCAGCTGTAACAGCCAAAAATGTCTCTAGATATTGCCAAATATCCCTTGGTGGCAAAATCACTGGGTTGAGACGCAGTGTCTTATAGGGATAAATTGTGTGGCATTCACATGAAACAAAGCCAAACTCACTTGTAGCCAAATGTTGAACCCTCAAAACCCTGGTGCTACCACTATAACACATACACACGTTGTGTTTCATATTAGACATAGTATTTTTAATTTGTCACAGTGCCTTTGTATTATATATGAAGGACATGTCAAAAGAACCGACAATGACCATGCACTTTGATACCCTACCATAGTTCTGCCTCTGAAAAATATATATATTCTTCCACTCATTTATGAACTTGCACACATTATTCTGTCTGCCAAGAATGACTTCTATCTTAACCCAATTAACTGCTGTCCGGAGCCCTATGTCTTCCACTGTAGCACGTGACTACACTATTACAACTGGGAATTTCCAGCTTCCTCCAGTTAGTTTCTTCAAAGTTGGTACCATGTGTCTTCATCTTTAGATTACCAAAGCTTAATATCTGGCCTAAGTAATCAGTACATGCCTGTTGAACATGTATGAATGACTAAATGAATGAATTGATTTTAGGGCTTTGCTTACTCCAAAACAGCTGAGAAAACCCGACAGAAAGAATCATTTCTGTCACTTACTTTCAATACTGAAAATGTAAATTAAACAGATTTAAATACTATTTTGTATTTAACTATTATTTATTTAACTTTTATTAAATATTTCTTATGATGTCTGTAAGTTTATAGTTACATAGACAAAGTTATCAATTGACGGGGTTCAGAATATGCTACCCCAAATTATGGCACTGTGGCATACTGAGTATCTTAAGCTGAAGGAACTGGGGAATGGCAGGGGTTGGGAGGATTCTCTGAGGCTTTTTTCCTGAAGCAGGTGGGAAGACTCTCACAGGAGAGGTGCCTTTCCTGCCACAGAGGAAAGGAGCACCCATGTCTCAGAAGATGAGGAATGTTGAGAGGAATTTGAATAAACAGGCCTTGCTAAGTATCCGCCCAGTTCAGTGCACTTAGCTCATATCCTTTTGCCTACGACTTTCCATTTTTTCATCAACCCTAGCATAAAAATGCTCAGGTTTAACCACCTCTTTGCGTCTTCATTTCCTTATGAAGGCTCCCATGTCACAAAAAACTTATAATAAATATATTTGTATGCTTTCCTCTTATTAATTTGTCTTTTTTTATGGAGCCCAAGTTGAGAATCTAAGAGTGAAAGAAAAAGATTTCTTTTTTCTTCACCTACACAATCCTAATCCATAAATTAAATAGAAAATCTCTTGATGACTTATCTTTAAAAAACTATGTAATGTCTCTTTTAAGTCAAGATTTTTATATCGTATCATGTAAATTTTCAAACATACGAAAGTGTTGGAAAAACAGTACTATGAATCCCTATGTACTTATGATTTAAATCTAATGATTTTGCCCTAATTGCTCTTCCCATTCTTTCTGATTTTATTTTCTTTTTTAAATCATTATTTCTAAAGTCCATACATCAAAGGTATTTCCCTCCTGAATATTAAATGTATAAATCTAAAGCACTTAAATACATCAATAATTTATTCTCATAATCCTATAATCATATGTTAACAGAAATTAAGAAATAAACACAATGAACCTCTTTTATGACATGGTTTTAACCCAGAGTCATGCATTTTGTATGTATAAAGCATTTTCTTTTGCATTTTATGACCAAAATGATGATTATTGGCTTTCTATGTAAAAATTGTTGTGAAAATTTGTAATTTCTTCTAAGATTTTAACAGTAATCTTAAATCAAAGTTGTCAAATTAACAAGAAATTGAATGATAAATCCATATAAAAAGGCTTTAACCAAACTGCTTGACATCAGGCAGCACATATACTTCTCCGGGCCTTGAGTATAGATAAGAGCATCTAGTAAGTCTTCCAAAATCGATATAGAGCTGAACCAGTTTTGTGGGCCATTCTAGAAATGTAGGAACACTTGAAAAAATGGAAGAGAAAAGAAAGGCGTTGGGACTTTAAAAAAAAAAAATTCAGTTTACAAAACTTAATATAGCTATAGTTTCCTAATCCAGTAATAATAAGAGCAATTATCTTGCCACTTAAGGTAAAAGAAGGGAAAGTCTCTCATGCATTACTCTTAATGCATAATTTTAGAGCATTCGGTTTATAAAAAGCATAAACACTTTCTTAAACACTTTAAAGACTTGGATATCTTAGAGAAACAATTCAGTTCAATAAAAAACATTTAAATGTAAGTGGAATAATCATTCTTTCCACAGAATAGATGCAGCTTTGAATCATCAAGCAAACACTACTCTTCCTATTGTCATTTATTGTGGACTAAAAATTCATTTCACCAAAAAAAAAATATTTAGCTCTGACATTAAGTACAGGAGTAAATCTGTCTAATGCTAGTTTGCTTTCTGCATCAAAAAGTTTGTGGATGAATGTGTTACTTTTTCCTTTTTTCCCCCCTCCCACTTAAATGGGTTTGAAAGAACAAAGTACATGGTAAAAGTCACAGCATTTTTTTCCCACTAGAGACATAAACATATGTGTTTTATCAGCTAAAATTATCTATATCCTGAATTATTTCTATTACCTTTGCTATTTACTACTCATTTCTCTCACTGGAGGCAAATGTTTCCCATGTAAGAAATTGATGTACAGTACAATCACAAATTGCCCATGTCTCAGTGCAAATCATTGAAAGAATCAGCTCATATAATCTTTTTTAAGATTTTATTTATTTGAGAGAGAGAGCACAAGTAGAGGAAAAGGACAGAGGGAGAGGGAGAAGCAGACTCCTGGTTGAGCAGGGAGCCCAACGTGGGACTGCATCCCAGGACCCTGGGATCACGACCTGAGCCGAAGGCAGATATTTAACCAACTGAGTCACCCCAGGTGCCTCAGCTCATATAACTTTTACAGATGGAAAGACCCCTAGAGATACTCGGGCTTACCCATTTTACACATCAGGAAACTGGATCTCCTTTTTGCATCCTCACAATGTCTTCTTTCTCTCTACTTTTTTTTTTTCCTGGATATACTAACTTCTCCTACCATGTGTTAGCAAATCCTATTTGCTTTTTATTACTAAATTTATGTAACAATTATATTTATAATGTTTCTTCAACTATATGCATTTCAATTAAAATGAATCTTACCTAATTTTCACTGGGCAGGTTAAAGATAAGTAATTTGTATTAATTGATAGACAGGACATAAAATAAAAACCATCACTACTATACATTTTGAATATAAGTATTAAGAGTTTATGTTGATATAGTTTAATCAATTAACCAAGCACATTAAGATAGGATTTTATCATAATCAATGTCCTTACTATTGGAAAATAAATTAATACTATCTAATTCACATTATACACATTTCAATGCTCATTATTTCCAATTTAAAAATATTAAATGGTGTTCACTAATTATCATGAATGTCAGTAATTGAGGAACTCTCAAGGGATCCAAATAGTTATTTTAAACAGTTAATATTTAACAAATTATTTCAGAAAATTCTTTCACGAGTTTCTATAAATTAAAACAATAAGTTAAATTCTATAATTTATGTCAGTAAAGATGCTGACAGTTGTACAGAGGTAAGAAATATATTCCTATGCCCTCCTACTCTTCTGAGGAATGAAATCATTATGGCTGCTGTGGCTGTTTCTCTTTAGAATAAAGGTTAGCTGGTTAAATGGACACTGCTCCATTCTCTATCTTCCTCATTAAAAATCACTCTTGAAGGGAGATGTGAGGCAAACTCTAGTTTTATTCCAAGGAATAAAGCATTATCGCTTCATTCAAAATGTATAAAATAGGATCCTAAAATAATTAGCTCTATTTGTACATCTACATAAAGTTGTTTTTTTTTTTAAAGATTTTATTTTTATTTATTTGACAGAGAGACAGCGAGAGAGGGAATATAAGCAGGAAGAGTGGGAGAGGAGGAAGCAGGCTCATAGCGGAGGAGCCTGATGTGGGGCTCGATCCCATAACGCCGGGATCACGCCCTGAGCTGAAGGCAGACGCTTAACGACTGCACCACCCAGGCGCCCCACATAAAGTTGTTAAACCCAGTAACATGGCTTTTCTATATCAACATCATTTAAAGGAATAAACATTTTTTCTGTGCACTCAAGTTGTAGGAGAAAATTGAGGTCCTCATACAAATAAGCCCTCCATTTAACTTGTTAACTAAAATATATTTATAATAACTTTCATAATATCTGTAATTTAACAATCTGAGAAAGTAGATGTAATGTACAGTAAATAACTTCAATAAATGATGAGGGAAAGCCTTGAGATAAATCAAGCCATTAAAAAAGAAAAAGACAAAAATTTGAAGATTTTACCAGTGAAGGTTAAAATCTTAGGCATCATCTTAACTGGGCCATGGGATGCACAGACATTTGTCAAACATTATTCTGCCTGTGTCTGTGAGAGTATTTTTGGATGAGTTTAACATATGACTCTATAGACCCAGTGAGGCAGATTGCCCTCCCTGATGAGGGTGGGCCTCATCCAATCAATTAAAAACCAGGATAGAACAAAGATGCTGAGTAAGAGAGACACCACCTATTCCACTGTTTGAGCTGGGATCTGAGCTGACTTTGTATATATTTTTTGCCTTTGGACTTGAACTGAAAAATTGGTGCTTCTTGAGTCTCCAGCCTGCTGATTTGCAGACTGAAACTACACCATCACTCTCCCGAGTCTCCAGCTTGCCAACTGCAGATCTGGAGACTTCTCAGCCTCCACAATTACATGAGCCAATTCCTTATAATAAATCTCTTTCTCTCTCTCTCTCTTTCCATCCTATTGGTTCTGCTTCTCTGAAGAACCCTAATATATCACCAAAGGTGCCTTATTCCACCATAAGTAATAATTCAGGTAATAAAATTGAAAAAAATACCAGCCTTGATTTTTGAAAACAACATATTTTCCATATTGTTTTAATTTATAGGGCTGGTACCAAGATTTTACTGAATAACTTTTTTGTGGTCGCCCATGCTACTGGTATTTGGTTTCAAAAGACAAATATAGCACTCTTTAAAGAGCATTTCCCTTTAAAATATAAAATGTGGCATTTGGGGAGGGAAAAGATAGTTATAAAAATATACATTTATCGACTTTTCAAAAATTGCAGTTGTCAAATTATAAAGTAGGAAAACAATAATAGAGCCACTAATATTAGCAGAGATGTATTCCAGATGGGTTTTTAAATTATGACTATATTTCAGAACTGAATTCAATATTTTAATACATTTTAATATAAATATGGTTGAGAATCAATGCTATCATGATAAGCCACAATAAAACGAGGTAATAATCCTTCTATTTTAGCATTCTAAAAATGGAAGACTAAAACTCTTATCTTTAGTATTATCAGTAATGACTAATAACATGTCATGTCACTACAAAAATCAGATTTTCAAGAAATGCAAAAATTTTCTTTAATAAAAAAAGAAATACAACATAAATCAAATATAAGCTTCCAAATTTGGCTTTTTGGCTTTCCTTGAGTTGTTAACTGCAGTTCATCTCTTGAAAGTGATGGTTATTCTACCTTATTTGGGTTCACAGGTTTCAAATAAAGTATAAATTTAACCAGCTACGTGGTTAATTGATGATTGAAGCCCATTTTGGCATTTAATAATCATAAACAGGCATCACTAATTATTGCTCTTCTTTGTATCAACTTGGAGGTAGCAAAAACAGTAGTAGACTTGGAACAAGAGAACAAGTCCAAATCCTCACTGGGACAGTTACTAGCTATGGTACTACAGGAAGGTCACCTTCTTGAGTCTTAGTGTCCTCTTCGGTAAAATGATATTTTCCTCTAATGGTATTTGATAGAATTAGAAGACAAACTATATGTATTTTACATACATATACATTTATATATAAAAATATATATATATTTATATACATATAAATACACATATTTGATTTACATATACATGCATATATACATATTTATACATAAAGAATAGCATTGTGCCAGGAAAAAAAGCAATCATTAATGGAAATTCAGTCTTAATGGTTTAGTTAATCCATATTTGTTTTAACATTCTAAAAATTATCACTTTTAGAAAGGAGTACTGTAAAAATAAGAAAAACTGTGGTGTCATGTTTAGTTCACCTAATTGCCTTTCATGTCAAAAAACTGATAATAACCAAAAGGATTCTTGTCTGAAGAAATGCAATTTCATTATGTGTGCTAGTATGCAATTGATTATTGCCTTATGGATAGATGCTTTGCATCTATTTGTAAATTCATTTTAAAGTTCCTTATTCCCTATACTCGTATGGTTCTTAGAATTCTCTTTTGAACTAGTAGGATAACATCTTACTACATCTCTCTTTAATAATGAGTTAAAATAATCTTTGATACATATTCATTTATTTTATATGAGAGAGAAGACTATAACTTTTAAAAAATATTCTTTAAAACTGCTCTGCATTTTAAACAAATAGTATTATCAATATACCAATGCAATTTGCACATTAGAAAAGATTTTTTCAGAAAACTATTTTGAGTATAATTCTTTGTTCCTATAATATCTTTTTTTTAAATTTATTTATTTATTTGAGGGGGAGGGGCAGAGGGAGAAGGAAAGATAGAATCTCAAAGCAGACTCTGCACTGAGTGCAGAGCCTACAGGGTGGGGGTGGGGGGGCTCAATCTCATGACCCTGACATCATGACCTGAGCTGAAACCAAGAGTCAGATGCTCAACCGACTGAGTCATCCCCGTGCCCTGTTCCTACTGAATCTTTTTTAACTTTCACACTCAATCTTTTTTGAAGTGTGTGAGAGTTTCAAACATATGGACTGAGGTACACTAATACTGTCAGTTACAGAATACCGCTTTCCAAAGCACAGTTTTAAAAAAATGAAATAAAGACATGTGATAAACTATGATTTAATTTACTGGAAATTACTAACCTAAAAATCCTAAAGAAATTACTATATATAATGTGGGAATTTTTGTGTCCTTTTATTGTATCCATTAAATGTGCTAAGAAAGCACAGATATTCTCACAAAACTAACAAAACCAACAAGGAATCTATGTTTACCCGACTGTACTAAGTGGACAGTGTGAAAACACTGGATAAATTGAGAGTTAACCACGCTTTTTCACCAGGACAGATGTGAGAACACACCTTGATCTTCAAAATAGCAATCCATTTTAAATGACTTTTAATATTCCATAAAGTAAACTAGAAGGTTTATTCAAAGGAAACAGCATTCATTCCTCTATTGTTCCTTTATGACAAAACAATCTCCTCTGATTCCCTTAGATTTTTAACTGCCCACCTCTCTGTTGAGCTTCTAAAATAATTTCATGGTAGAATTTTTAGGTTTTTGCAAACACTTCAGTTTTTCCCTTCCTGTTTTTCAATCTTGCCTGTCTCCTAATCCCTGATCGTATTCTTCCCTCTGGCAGGCAACTTCCTTCTTAACACCCTGTTCCTCAAGGAATCAATTGATGCTTTGAATTAAGCTGCTTTTTTTTTAAGCATATGCCCTTTGCGAGAGCACCCTATTACAATCTCATGAGCTCTTAGTCACGAGCTGATAGCTTTTTCAATTCACTCTGGAAATTGTGTGCCAATCTTACCTGCAGCTGCATAATGACAAACTGAATTTAAAAGTCCATCTATTCGTTTGGGGTAAGTATTCCATCAAGATGCTAACACGAATGGTATTTTATGATACCCTACCACCTGTGTACATGGCATCACTGATTTTATAGTAAATAAAATTGAAAATAATGGATATTTTAGCTTAGTTAAGTGGAAAAGCATACTAATTTAGTATCTAAGGATTGAATTTTCTAATGTTTTTTAGCTGTAGAACCCCTGCTGAGAGAAAATCATGGACAAAATCCCCACTAAGCTCACTATTGACTTGGAGCCCTGGTGGGAAAGGGGCATGTAATTCATTTTTTTTTTTAAAGGTTTTACTTATTTATTTGAGAGAGAGAGAGCATGAGAGAGAGAGAGAGAGAGAGAGAGCATGAGTGGGGGGAGGGGTGGAGGGAGAGAGAGAAGCAGACTTCCTAGCAGGGAGACTGACCAGGGAGCCTGATGCAGGGCTCAATCCCAGGACCCTGGGATCATGACCTGAGCCAAAGGCAGATGCTTAACCGACTGAGCCACTCAGGCGCCCCTAGTTCATGGCTTTTATCTGACTCCCATGTACAAAGTATGAAAATACAGTGCCAAAGGATAACCAAGCATATTATTCATAATTCATCAGTCTCACATTCAGCATTTTAGTTAGAATTGAATCTGCATATTTGAAATGAAGATCTTTCAAAGGAAACATTTGAAAAGAGCATTTTTAAAAGAATAATAAAAAACCACAGAGTTTTCTTAACCTTAATTTGAAGTTGAACACTATCTTGGAGGATGACTTCTGGTTACATTTGGTATCATTTTTAAAATTATCTTTTTGGTTGAACATTTTAAACTGAAAAGGGCCTGATTTTCCCAAATATTCTCTGCCAAGAACCATTCAGAATCCCAGGGACACATCAGGGCTGCAGGGAGTGGCAGCCAGAATGAGCTTTCTAAACTCTTTTTCCATGTCAAATGTACAGAATGACCACTACAGCAGGCGTCGTATCTTAGAAAGTTGCATTTTATCCGGACTACCCCTTGAGACTGGCGGACATTGGCAGTTAAAACAGGATATCTGATTCCAGAGGATCTTCCTCATAGAACCCAGTTTGTCTGTCACAAAGGGAATTTGGTTTCAGCTGAAAAAAGTACTTCCTTCAACTTTTAGAAGGGCTTATTATTTGCAACTGACTCCAGGGAAATAAGTCTATAGGTCCTAGCGTAAGCTTTTTGGGAGCATGAAGCAGAGACATAACCAATCTCCCTCCAAAAAAGAAAAGAGAGGGGAAAGTTATTCAGTAGGTATTAGAAAATCCTGTAGTAATCCAAGAAGAGGAAGCTAAGTACAGCTAATTTTATGGACTCAGGAAAGTCATCTGAAGAAGAGGAGTTGCTCTCAAGGACGGAGTTACACACCTTCTGCCTTTCCTCTCTTCCTACTGACTTCCTTGTTTGCTTGTGGTCTTCACTTTCTCGTGATTTGGGTGGAATCAGCTCACTGCATAGCTCCACTGTTCACTGTGGACAGGCATCCTATGCCTCAGCTCAGACTCATGACATTCTTGTGGCAGCTTGTGGGTTGAGTAAACTTGCGATCAGGGACAGTGTTACAGAGATAGTAGTGAACAAGACAAAGTCCTTTAAGGAAACCTGGAACTTAGTGTTAAGATTATCACTTGTGATAGGCTATGGTCTTCTCAAAGTCATAGGACTGTGGAAAGGACAACGTGTCTATGAACAGGCTATACAGACAAAGCAAAAAAACAAATACATCCCTAGTACACCTCGCCTGCAACTATTTCTCTAGCCACTGCTATACCTCTGTCCCTACTATTAATTACTATTTTTGCTTTTATTGTTTTGATGACTTTTTTACTCAAAGGCTATCACCCATAACCAGGCATACTCAATGCCAGTATGGTGCCCAGACTAACAGCTATAGAAGCATCTAGGAATTTATTAAAACTGCCAATTTTAGGTCCTAGCCCAGACCTATCTAATCAAAAAACTCAAGAGCAGGGGCTCAGAACTCTGGGTTTTAGCAACGTTCTGATGCACGCCAAAGTTGAGCACCACTGCTTTGTGCTTTTAACCCAAATATGTCAGTCTACTCTCACTTTACCTATTCTTCTTCAATATTTGAGCCATATGAAAACATGAACACATAACTATTTAAAATGATTCTCCTATCCTCATTTAGCCTTACTTTCTCTAAGTTAAACAAAACCTTTTCACATTATTCTTCCTCTTGACCACAGGAGTCAAAGCTGTTAATCAACTCCCATTTGGTATCTGCCTGGAATGATGCCTAAAATTCAACTCACCAAAAAAGAAATATAATCAATCAATGTTAGATTTAAGATGACAACAATTCAACTAGATTGGCCAGTTCTCCCTTCATTTTTCAACCAGTTCAACCTATCATGTATGAAAACAGGGCTTAATAAGAGCTGTCAAACTTTCTATAATTCTATAGAAAAGCTAATCTTAGAAATGTGATAAAATAGAGAATTAAAATATTCTCTCTCAGTGGGCAGTAAGCTCACTTTCTCTAAAAAGTTATTGCCATTATACAAAGCCTTTCAAAATATTTTTGCAAATAGAGGCATTTTTTAAAAAATGAACCATAGTTTGGGAAAACCACATCGCAAGGAGTTAAAGAAAAAAAAATTTTAAGTTTTATCGAAAAAAATCATTAAATTGCATTCCTGGAATGCTACGTCCAGGTGTTTCAGGGCCAATGTCCATATAGCATTCTTATTAGTATATTTTAAAAAGTTTTCCATCAATATATCACTTTCATCTTTGCTAAAATGTTCTTGGTAAATGTTTCTGTTCTTTAGTCACTATTGTTGTTTAACAATTGTTAATCATTTTTCCCCCAATCTGAGGAAATTATCTTTTTAACTGCTATCACTTTGGCACCTGACTCAGTACCTGGCTCATACTTGCTGTTCAATATCTGTTTGGAGGAATGATGTAACAGATGCAATGACGTGGTTGGCAAAAAAGAAAAAACATGTATTTTAAAAAAGAGAAAATATGATAGGCTTAGAAATTTTTATGAACTGAAAATATTTCTTAGGAATAGAGAGCAAATGCAATGAAGATGTGATATGTTTTGTGATTCATTATCAATTTGTATATTGGTATCCAGAATATATATTTGATATCCAAACTTTAATATCATATGAAGTTTCCTGCTCCAGCTTCCTCGCCTAAAGGCTACGGACTATCTAAACAAAACACACCTGTCCATGTTTTTCTCCCTTCACAGAGGTGAAAATTTTATGACCTTCTTTGGAATTCTTGCATTTTATCATACTGACTATAAAGAAGTTCCCCTTTTGCCCCCACAAGATACCTTCTTCATACCAATTTGTTTCTTTTAAAAAGTTTTTTTCAGAGAATTTTAAATCTTACCATCATTCAGTTTTTAAAATACATTTTAAAGTTGTATATGATTTCTATACTTCCTTGCTCAATGTTTTCACTCTTTGGTGCTAAAAACACCTAACTCATTTAACTTCTCTCAGACGCTATATTTGCAACCTTCCTCAATAACTGATTCTTCTTTGGACTTTCTCCTGTTTTTTTGAATTCTATTTCATACATGTGATTACTATTTCAGTGTACTCCATACATATTAACTCTTGGCCTCATCCTTTCATACAAGTTCTAGTATGAGCTACTGTAGTATCGGCTTCTTCTCACTTCAAGAGCAGTGTGGCCTGTAGGTCCAAGACAATCTCATTCCATTATACTTTAATGGCTGTCTCCCAGTCTAAGCTAGTAGTGTTAACTCTTTGTCCCAACATCTTCACTTTTTCTAAATTCTAATGTGTTTTGAAGAACTTCTTTCCCCTATCCTGTCTCCACCATTTTATAAGTAATCTTTGTTATCTAGCATATTGATACCTGTAGATAAATAATCATTGCCTAAAAATTTGCTTATGGAAATCTTTTTTTTAAAGATTTTTTTTTTTTTATTCATTCGACAGAGAAAGAGACAGCCAGCGAGAGAGGGAACACAAGCAGGGGGAGTGGGAGAGGAAGAAGCAGACTCACAGCAGAGGAGCCTGACGTGGGGCTCGATCCCATAATGCCGGGATCACGCCCTGAGCCGAAGGCAGACGCTTAACCACTGTGCCACCCAGGTGCCCCTGCTTATGGAAATCTTATTTCTCCATCCAAGAAATAAATTAGAGAGAAAATGTGGCACAGGAACTTTGGACTCTTCTAATTTTGGACTTTATAGTTATTTGATATTGGACAAGTTAATGTCTCCCTATCAACCTCATTATAAAGGAATGCTGACAATATTGTCAGAACTATGGATAACATACCCTGAGTACATAAATATATACTCAATAAATGTTAGTTATTTTAACTTTGGAATTATTTAAAAATTATAGACACTAGTCAAAATTGGTTTCTAAAGGATCCTTATGTTGAAGAAGATCCTTATGTTATTGTCAATTTTTATTCAGTCTTTAAGCATCCATTTTTAACTATCCTAAAATTAATCAAATGTACACTATCATATTTAATAAAAATAGAATTCACATCACATGTATCAGTGTATGGACATATACATAAATCTGTAATTTGTCTTAAGGCAAATTTTGTCATCGGAAAAATTGATATTTTCTGGCAAAAGTTGACATCCTGGAAATGGCAGGGGTAAATCCAGTTTGTTGTTATCACTATTCTCAAATTGGTCAGTTATAAAAATAACAGGAGGATAGAGACATTTTGATTAATGCATAAATAATGAGCATGTGTTTGTAATGTTCTATGACCATTGCAATTAAATAACCTTCAAAATTAGGGAGTTTAACTTATTTAATATCTATTATTTTAGCTTCCTTACCTTACCTCTTTAAGGTAAGTGAGTAGTTTATCATAAGCAGAGAAATGTAGACATTTATTTTATCCTTTATAATTTTGGAGATAATAAAAACATAGGTGATTTATTATGGGGCACCTGGGTGGCTTAGTTGATTAAGCAGCTGCCTTCAGCTTGGTTCATGATCCCAGTGTCCTGGGATCAAGCCCCGCACTGGGCTCCTTGCTCAGCGGCAAGTCTGCTTCTCCCTCTGCCCCTCTTCCCTTCTCATACACACACACAAACACCCTCTCTCCCTCTTTCTCAAATGAATTAAAAAAAAATCTTTTTAAAAATACTTGCTTTATTATATATTAGATATTACACTCTTCTTGGGTTCTTATTTTTATCATTAAAATATTTTAGTCTAGTTTAATGCTGTTTCCTTTAGCATTTTACAGGATACAGTTAATTTTCAAAATAACTAAAACCAGTTTTGTCACTAACTCCTGGAAGCTGTTTAAAAAAAATGAATTTTAAAATTTTGAGTAAGCCTTCAAAAATGGACCAAGATTGTAAATTTTAGAGTTGTAACGTCTCCTCCCTCTGATCAATGCTCAGTGTTTTATATACAAATACTAAGACTGCAGCTTAATCTTCAAATATTAACCTTGACTTCTCCTCCCAGGTCTTTACTAAATAGAAATGCAAACCAAATCCTCAGAGACCTGCATTACAAAAATCTTTGTGCAGAATTCTTAGTGCTCAGGACTCACTCTGCCTGACGGACATCTCAAGTTTGTTCCCAGCACTATTTAGAATTTAAAAATAAAGGGAAATAATTCTGTTTTTCTAGTTAAAATCCTTTACTGGAAGTGGGAAAATAAAATTAATTTTTGAAAAGAAAATGGAAAGGCATACGGTCATGGGAGAGAAATCTTTATCACGAAAAAGTGATTCCAAAGACCATAACACGTACAATGACAAAGAGGCCATATTCTCTAAAAAAAAAAAAAAAAAAAAAAAAAGATTTAGAGAGAGAGAGCGCGCGCATGTGCATGTGCCAACACAGGGGGTGGGCCAGACGGAGAAGGAGAGAGAGAATCTTAAGCATGAGCCCAATGTAGGGCTTGATCCCATGACCCGATCATGACTTGAGTGGAAACCAAGAGTTGGGTGCCAACCAACTGCGCCACCCAGGTGGCCCAAGAGGCCATATTCTGACGACAAGAGAAGGAAAAAAAAAATAGAAAGTAAAAGAAAAAAGAAATTTAAAGAGAGAGAGAAAGAAAGACAGAAAGTGAGGTAGACTGCTAGCAATAGTAAGTCCCTTCCCTGTATCTGTATCTATGGGTAATCCTCCCCCACATAAACCTATGTTGAGCCACGTGATTTTCTTTGTCCAATGGGATAAGAGCAAATACTATACAAGTGGAGACGACTTCATCAGTGTTTGCCCCCTGTCTCTTGCTGTACTTGTGAACAAGCCTGTGCTAACTTGCTGGAGAATGAGCACCCGTGTGGAGAAGTGAAGAGCGCCAGCCAACAGTCCACTAGCTGACCCTCTGCCAACAGTCAGACATGTGTGATACCACTCTAGATCATTCAGGGACCAGTCAACCTGGCCTCTGACCAGACATATGAGAGAGCCCAGCAGAGATCAGCCAACCTATCACAAACCAGAAGTACTGTCCATTCCAACCACAGAACCATGGACTAAAGAAACTGGAGTTTTTTAAGTCAGTCAGTTTTGGGGTGGTTTGATACATGGCAAAAGCTAAGTGATATAAGAAACAATAAACAGAAGTGGAGGGTAATAGCTTTTGCTGAGGAATAAAATAAACAAATTCTCCATTTGGTGGTTCATCTGAGTTGTTGGCTTACAAATAGGTTATTATGTCACTTCCCTTTGAAATGTGCATCTGTTTAGTAAGTCTGATTCGTCATAATTTAAATTTGGTTTTACCCTGAAAGACAGCTTTGCTGAAAATGCGAGAAATAACAGCACACCACTCTTCTCCTACCCCTAGTTGGAGAAAAGTGGTAGGAGAGATAGAATATCTTAAAATTGTTCTTTGGATAAAAGCAGATCACAGTATTATCACCTGCTTACAAGGTAGAATCAAACCAAAGATCAGATTTGGATTATATTCCATGGACCATATGGTATTTTAAACACAATGTATCATTTAGAGACAAAGTAAAAAAGAACAATTTTTATACTAAGAATAATATAGACATCATTGATTAATTTTACTTACATATTCCACTGGATACAAGTTTTATTTGTTTCCACCATAATTTCAACAAGTATTTATGAAATTTTTTTTTTTTTTTTTTTTTTTTTTTTTTTTTTTTTTAGAGAGGGGGCTGCAGAGGGAGAGGGACAGAGAAAATCTTAAGCAGGCTCCACGCCTAGCATGTGAGCCCAACATGGGGCTTCCCGTCACAACCCTGAGATCGTGACCTGAGTTGAAATCAAGAGTCAAATGCTCAACCAACTGAGCCACTCAGGCACCCCTGAAAGTCATTTTCAATGTGCCTGACATTCTACTCATATTTATGCTTTCTACCCTTTTTGAGATTTAAGAAACAAAACTTTCACGCAAAAGTGTATGGTTTCTTTTATTTTTATGTCAGCCCTTGGGCTCTTAATTATCTGGAACAGCTGCAACACAGTCTGCTCTCAGTGATAATTAAATGTTATTGTAAGCTGTGGGTCATTTTCCTTCTGAACATCAAAGATCTACAAAGATATACCATCTCCCCTCTTTGATTTTTCTAACCTTCGAATAATTGAAAAAGGAAAGATAGTTTAACATTTTTCCTTGCATTTGTTGGGGAAAGTACCAACTTAGAAATCCTTAATGGAAGTAGAAGAATACATGCTGCGACCTTCACAGTATAATTTCATCAAACCCACAAACAACTAGATAAATTCATCTATTTACAACACCAGGAAGAAAGTTTTATTCAGGGAGTCAAGCACTTGGGTGGTTAAATATTTATTCAGTTGCATAGCTTCAAGCCTCCAACAGTGCATTCACTTATATTAGTTTACAAAGAAAGAATTCAAGTGAATGGTGTCACATTACTATCAAAGAATAGGTATGGGAATATATATCAGGGTATAAATCTTTTGGAAAAATATGGATAAAAGTAAATTTCATTGTAAAAATATTATATAAATTATAGTCAACTATAAGTGTGTTTCTTATAGCCAGCAACTGATTAAAATAATTTAAAATTTTCAATTGCATATGCTAATACCTTGATCCTTCAATTTACTTGAGTCCTCTTTAGGAACTTACCTGTCTGTTGAGTTATGATGGTTAATATAGCAAACTTTCATTGGAAAATTTCAGACATATGCAAATGTTAAGTAAATAGTATATAAACTATCAGGAAGGATGGGGGATGTAAACTCTAAAATCGGGAGCATTAAGCCCAACTAAAAATTGGTGTTCTGTTTCTAAAGCAGAAGAGGAAAACTTCACAGCTTAGATAACCATAAAACGGATAAAACTTACCAAGGAGATTCTTGGTAATCTTAATCTTAATGCTCTTCTTCTGTAAGTAGATTTGTTATACAAATAGTGTGTTTTTCAGTACCCCAAATGAATGTGTAAAATGTGTTATGCTGAAAGAACATGACCAAACATGTTTAGTGGTCTTTATCATAGCTAAAATTCCAATTAATTTCCGGGATAGTTATGTGTGTTCTATACGATTTCAAAATCTATAAGTTGGATTTCACAATCTTTCACTTATGCAATACGTTTTTTATTCACCTCAGTTAAATGTACTATCCACTTACTAACTACTGAAAGCACCAAAGAATTAGGCCTAAATTTAAAAATAATTATATTAAAATTTACATATAAACAGGTAAATCATCACAGAATGATGGATATATATGGACAGAAGGTTAGAGACATGGGTAGATAGACAGATGGATAGATATAGAGAAATAAGTTGATTGGATAGCACTACTTAGTCCCTAACAAGCGAGTTGGGACATATTTCATGTAAAACCCAAGAAACTCAAAGGATAAAGAATAAATTAATAGACATGGAAAGAATATATGGCTCCTTTTTCCCAATGGGACCAAAACTGCAGAAAGTTTTAAAAACTATTTTGTATCTTAGCCCTTTGTTGTACAATTTGTATTTTCCATACTCATGACTATTTTAACTTAAGTTAGAATTTGAACAATAGGATGTCAGTAATTTGCCAAGGCTCAAGATGGTACTCTAAAAATATTAGGGGATCTAAGACATATTCTAGTAGTTTAAAAAATCACATATGTCTTGCAAGCAGCCACTTAATTAGTACTGCATTTATTTTACACCATAAGGTAATATATAGATATGTAATGCTTTGCCTAAATAAGTTTCTAATAATGCAAACTAGACAAAATTGAAACAAATTTTAAAAAGTGTTAGAAGATTATCCACTCATTTTAATTCTAGATGAAGCATGTGACAGATGACAGAGGGTTTAAAGCAAGAACAGAGGAAAACTGGCTCTAGGAAAGAGAATATAGATAGATAAATTTTTTTAATGATAAAAAAGTCAAAAGAAATATATCTCATTTTGGAGGTTTGGAAATAATGTAATATTTTGTTACTCTTTCATATTTATTTTAAGTATAAATAATCTTAAAGAATTTATATTTTAATAAATCATAAGGGAATAGCAAAAATGTCTTCATAGAAAATTTTCTCAATTTTGACATCATTCTTTTTTATTTTTGAATAAACTAACCTGAAATATATTGATTTTGAGAAACATATGTAAGCTAAACAGCTACCAGATTTTGAAAAATATCTAAATATTAACTCGTAATGTTGGCACAAGAAAAGGGCTATCACCTCATAATTTCTACCTTTCTAAAATTTTGGTACAAGAACATTGTTTGCATCCAGTTACGACTGGGACAGCTCTCTCATAAGAAAGTACTGCAATGAAACAACAAAAAAGTTTCACGCATCCCCCAAGAAGTTTTCTTAGGTCTCTGATATTTAATTTGGTTTCATGGCTATATTGTTTAACATTACTTTTCTACTGTTGAAGCTATTAAAAGATAGAATTCATAGCTTGGGCTATTCAAAAGGCATCATCCAACACAGAAAAATGTTTTAACCATTCCTTGCAATTCATAAAACAATGAAAGACTAATTATTAAAATGTAGGAAGAGAACATATTCTTCCACAACTATTCCAAAGCAAACTCCCTCCTACAGTAGTATCACTTGTAACTAAGAGAAAACCTAGAACTCACTAATAATAAAAAGCAGATGACTTCAGAATAAAAATGTATTATGCCTAAATTTGATTAAATGTAGACATAACAAAAGATGGCTTATTCAAATATGGGCCCTTTAGACCTGTAGAGCTTTGTTAAGTCCTTGAATAATAAAAGTCACAGAAGTTATGGAATCAGTTAGTACAGACATTTGAATTAATCAGAAATGTATAGAAATTCAATTAATGACTACTCATATTGTAAGTACAGAATATATGAAGAGCTAAGTTTGGCCATGCTTTATTAAGACAAGTTCTAAAAGATATAATATCATTTATCCCATTATAAAATTTAACTACTTGCAGGTATATGTTGAATTGAAGTTTTGTTAGACTTTACTTTTCATAGTTGAATGACATATTTAATTATCCTTAAATCTGTTAGGACAGAGATTAAAAAAAAAAACCAACCTAACAGCTATTGTTTTTTTTTATGTATAAACTGTGTATTATGTAATAAACTATATAAATGCAATCCACTTGTATGTTTTGATTACTTTAGTGTGATCATCTCAGTTTGGATAAGCAAAACAACTTTGAGTATTCTTTTGAAATATTACAACCAATTTTTAATTTAAAAATTGAAATTGAAAAAATCTTTTTAAAAGTTTTTTTTAAAAAACCTCAATTTATCATTTGTAGTATAGACAAATAGAATTTAGAGTTACGTAATTGTCTAGTATATTTTGACTTGTATTAGAGTAAATCAAATTATGATTAAAACTGGCCTACCATATTGTCAGATATTTCTACATAACACTCCAGCAATACAACCATTATATGCTAGGAAATACGGCAAAAGAAAACATGGTTAATAGAAACCTGGCTCAATGCAAAATGTTTTGTGTAATCTCCAGTCAATAAATACAATATGGATTTGAATAAAAACTTTAGGAACAAGTCTGTCAACTTCCACAATTGTTTCTTTTCCCTTCCTATTTCATACTTCCCATAGCCAATTTAAGATGGTCTAGTTACTGGGGGGCGCCTGGGTGGCTCAGTCGTTAAGCGTCTGCCTTCGGCTCAGGGCTTGATCCCGGTGTTATGGGACTGAGCCCGCATCAGGCTCCTCTGCTGGGAGCCTGCTTCTTCCTCTCCCACTCCCCCTGCTTGTGTTCCCTCCCTCGCTGGCTGTCTCTCTCTCTCAAATGAATAAATTTTAAAAAATCTTTAAAAAAGATGGTCTAATTACTGGGACGCCTGGGTGGCTGAGTTGGTTAAGTGTTTGCCTTCCTCTCAGGTCATGATCCTGGGGTCCTGGAAACCAGCCCTGCTGACTCCCTGCTCTGTGAGGAGTCTGCTTCTCCCTTTGCCCTCTCCCCCATCACCACAGCTCCTGATCTCTCTGGCATGCTCTCTTTCTCTCTCTCAAATAAATAAATAAAATTAAAAAAAAAAAAAGATGGTCTAGTTAGAACAGTAGCCAATCTAGCTTGTTAAATTTGTGTTTAGAAGACCAACGATGAATGAACTCACTGAAAGAACAATCATTCTTGGGGCACCTGGGTGGCTAAGTCAGTTAAGCATCTGCCTTCGGCTCAGGTCATGATACCAGGATCTTGGGATCGAGTCCCACATCGGGTTCCCTGCTCAGCAGGGAGTCTGCTTCTCCCTCTCCTTCTGCCCCTCCCCCTTCTCATGCTCTCTCTTTCAAATAAATAAATAAAATATTTTAAAAAATAAGTCATTCTTAGAAACATGATAAAGATTCTTGCTTTTGCCAAATTTAGTTTACCAAAGCACACTCTACTCCATGCCTAAACAACCAATCTATTTAGTTCTATGAGTCCATTCCATTACCAAAAAAAAAACCCGAAAAACATGCAGAGCAACAATAAAAATCTAGACTTTAGTAAGAGGATGAACTTGATATCATCTTAAGTCTTTATCCCAAATTCTTCCTAAAACTCAGCAGGAATAATTACAGACAGACAGAATATCTAATCTATTCCTGTTTTTAAAATAATAAATTTCTCCATTATTCTCAAAATCATCTTCCTTACACTAATCATTTCTACTGTGAACTAAGTAATTGTGGTCAAAAGTAAATTGAGCCTTACCACCACCTTCATTTTAGTTAAAATTAGTGACTCAAGTCAAGTCATTCTCCATGCTTCCTTTCAATCGGCTCCCTTATTTCTAATTCCTCATGAAATCCTGTATATTCTATCCATGTACTAGTATGTGCATCCCTTTCTCTTTACCTTCACTGGCCCTTCTTCTACTTAGACTTTGATCATTTCTTTGCTGTATTTTTTTTTTTTTTTAATCAGAGAGAGAGAGAGCACAAGCTGGAGGAGTGGCATTCAGAGGGAGAAGCAGGCTCCCAGGGGAGCAAGGAGCCCGATGCTGGACTGGATCCCAGCACCTTAGAATCCTGACCTGAGCCGAAGGCAGCTGCTTAACTAGCTGAACCACCCAGGCGTCCCTCTGTTGTATCTTACTGAATGATTTTCCACTTGTCTAGAGTACACTTCTCCAGCTAATTCCAACTCTTTCGTCAAACACACTTCATGAATTATCTCTGGGAGGCCTTTAACTTTTCAAACTAATAAATTTCATTTCTATGCTTTCTTAATCCTATCTTGGTATTTATGCCATTGAACTATAATTGTCAATTTATATAATCCTCTTCTCTTTGCCTTGGAGGCAAAGCCTGTATTCTTTTTTAAACTCCTGTTCCAAGCAAATATGAGGCGCTAAATGCTGTGAATGTTTGTTTAATGAATATAAATGCCAAAAGTTAAAAGAAAAAAGTTCTTGATCCTATTAATACATTGAATTCCATGTCAGAATGATATCAGATCTTCATTATTGCATAATTATATTCCCTAAGTGATGAATTTGGGTTTAAGAACAAAGTTCATTTTAAGTAGTTTAAAAGTTTCATAAATTAAGCCTTGCACATGTCTACTCTGAAACTGATTTACCATCCTAGTCTTTCAAAAGTAGTATTAGAATGCTCAAGTCATTTTATAATGGTAACTGGAATTAAGACTTAGAACTTCACAGGATTCAGCATCATTCAAGGATCCATACGATGGCTGAGGTCTTTCACTTCTCACATACCTTTAAAAATAAAATACAACACATGTTTTCTAAGTCCCTACCATTGTATATTATTTTACCATTAAAGAGTCCAAACTGTTTTTTAAAATGTTCCATATACACTCCCAGCAGTATATTGCTGCATTGCTCATAGTGATATTTATAGGTGTGGACCTTGAATTATTTTTCTTGTAACTTAAACTTCCATGTTGCAAAAAAAGGGAAGTGGATTCTATCAATTTTCCTGTCTGAAAGACCTGTCCCTAATGAATAATAATACCACTGGCTTTTAAACTACAATTACTGTTTTATTTTGTTTTTCTTAGGGTACGTCTATTTACTTAACCAATATAGCACTTTAAAACTAAAATTTCAAACTACTTTTTAATGTTTTTGATTTAATAAATGAAATTTGCACTATGAAAAAGAAATTTTGCAAACATCAGTAGGTTAAATCTAAAAACAAATATGGCATCAAATGACATAATTTCATCACTACAAGTGATAACTAAAATCTGGAATTTGATGAAAGGTATTAGCTGGCCAATTAATCACCAAACTGCTACTGAAGTCAGAGTAGGAGAAAAAGGACTCAAACTCTACGTGAAACAGTCTGTCAGAGTATATAGGTAGAAATGAATTTGGAATGTTTTAATTTCATTCATAAGAAGTTTTGTCTACACTGCCAATCAAGGGTGGTGGTTGGGGGATTTTTCTTAGCAATAGAAAATCCTGTCACTGTTTTTACTAGTGGAAAGTAATTAAATTAACTGCAAAATACCAACATTATTCCTCTTTATGTGCTGTGAGAAGAAATAGAATTATACATCTTAAGGAAACTAAAGTTGTTTAAAGCAAGCCTAATGAAAGGTCATAACTATACTACTTCTTTCTATTGCAGTAAAAAACACAAGTATTTTTCTCATATGTATAAGGAAGAAAGGGTTTATTTATTTATTCATTCATTCATTCATTTTAGAGACAGAGAGTGCTTATGCATGAGGTGGGGGAGGGGCAGAGGGGGAGAAAACCCTAAGCCGCTCCGAGCCCAGCCTTGATCCTGAGGTGCGGCTGGACCTCACAACGCAGAGAACATGACCTGAGCAGAAATCAAGATTTGGATGCTTAACTAACTGAACCACCCAGGCGCCCCAAGAAAGAAAGACTACAATGTCACTTTTTAAAAAATAAAAAAATAAAATAATGGGGGCACCTGGGTGGCTCGGTCAGTTGAGCATCTTTTGGCTCAGGTCATTAGGGATCTGGGATCCAGCCCTGGTTTGGGCTTGGGGCTCAGTGCCAAATCTGCTTGTCCCTCTCCTCTCACTCCACCTCTGAGTACCCTACACCCAGCTCCTGTGCTGGCTCTCTCTCTCAAATAAATAAAATATTTAAAAATAATAATAAAATAATGATTAGCAGTTTGTAATCATAATGAAAAATGGAATTGGAAACTAACTGCAATAGAGTTTTCCTGAGACACAAATTACAACTCTATTTTTAGACTGTTCAAGTCCAAATACATGAAAATCTAGACAATAAATAACATACCTCTATTCTCCATTGGTTGAATGAAGGTCTGAAAACCAGCAGTAATTCTGCTCTGTAGACCACTTCTAAAAGTGAGATCTCTGGAATCGATGGTTGGTGAAAATGAACTTGCGCAGAAGCACTCAGACCAGGTAAAAATGCCCACTATTTATCATTGATAAATTAATTTCTATTTGGGTGGCCAGATGCCAGAGAAACAGGATTGCCATTGCATCTCTTAGTTGAGAAAAACTATTGTTAGATATATTTTCTCTTTTACATTAACAGTGACATGTCTCCCCTATAACAATGTCTGTCCTATATTGTATATATATGTCATATATTCAACATTTATGGAGTACAAGATAATTGGTACCAGATAATTGATTTGCTACTAAATATATGCTACTGTTGACTGTATATATAAACTTTTTTTAAAAAGCACAGTATACTCTTCATATATGTCAGTGACAGGCCATCATTTAAGTGAACTTTGAATACTGACAGATAATTTTTAAGTTCTCAAAGTCCCTTCACTGGTCCCTCTTCCTCCACACTTGCCACCTTTATTCGTGCTCCATGGAACAGCAAAAGCGGTCTCCCAGAGAGAACTCAGTTACATCACTTTCCTACTTCAGCCTTGAGGTGTTTTCCCAGTACACCCAGGAAATAGCCTCACTCCTTACGTTGAGCAAGTCTTTCATCCTCTGGCCCCTGCCTATTTCACAGTGTGGGACATCCCCACACTGGTCACTGTTTCCAGTTATCTGAAGATGCTAAGCATTCTCTGGTCTTTGGTGATTTGCACCAGTGGCTCCCTCATTCTGCAACGCTCTTTCCCTGCTCCTCTCATGGGTAAATCCTTCTCTGTGCTTACACTTCAACAGCAATGCCTCATTCACAGAGGGGCCTTTCCTGACCCTCCCCCCAACTCAACTAGGATCCCCTCCCCCATTCATTGCTTTCATAGCACTCACTGAAAATAGTGATCGTTTTATGTATTTGCCTTCTCATTTCTTTGCTGTTTATCTCTTTCACCAGCATATACATGGGGTGGGGATGGGGAGATTTGTTCTTTTTTTTTTTTTTTTTTACCATTACATCTTGAGTATATAATACAATTCTCTGGTCCTTGATATACATTGAATAAGTAGATGATTGCGCATTAAGTAAGACAGTGTTGATTTGCAATGTGAGTATTAAAGTAATGGGAATATCACAGAAGCCATTTATAATCTGCCTTATTGTATTAGGGTATTAAGATACCATAAATTGATAAGTGGCTGGGCAAATCAGCTTCCTTTGAAAACCCTTAAAATTTATATATATTTCTCTTCACAGTATGTATCTTCTACTTTGTATCTCAGCTCATTGTGTTCATACAGTTTCTATTTTATTAAATCACAAAGTCCAAGGGAACTTTAGGAACTTTGTTTTGTTTAACTTTGGGTAACTACTTGAGCAATCCTTAAGCCTTGAGCAGCGAGGATATAGGCCAAGCAAGAACTCCACCACTGACTAAACTAGGTGAAGTCTGGGAAGTTATTTAACTTCTGTAGGTCTGAAGCTCCTCATCTGTAGTGGGTACCCTACTTCACAGAAATTTGGTAAGATCAAAAGAGACAGTCTATCAAGTGCCATGTACCTAACAAATGATCAATAATGGTAACTATAATGGGTTGAACGGTAGCCCTAACAACATGAACATGTGGGTGTAATCTTCTTAGGAAATAAGGTTTCCTTATTTGGAAAAGGGTCTTTGCAGATATAACTAAGGATCTCAAAATGAAATCATTCTGGTGACCCTTAAATCCAATGACAAGTATCCTTGTATAAGTGACCCAAGGACAGAAGAGGAGGCCATGTGAAAATGGAGGCAGAAATTGGATCACTTAAGTTCAACTTACATATATTATAAAAAACAGAAATATCGCTGTTCATGTACATGCAAATACAGATAAATGAACTCATTTGAATATACATCCTCATGTTATCATCTTCATCTCATCAAGTCATTTTTATTATCTATGAAACAATGGCACTGGGCTACAGTAAAGTTGTGAATGTAATATTAGGGGACCTTGGGGAGGGTAACTGAGGAGTCCTGAATCCCTGCCAATCACGCAAATGTCGCAGTTATAGTCAAACATCCCTTTTTCTAAGGAGACCATGTAGAGCTTCCATCAGATCTCAGATGTGTTTGGGGCCACCAAAAGAGTAATAATCTCAAATGTGGAGAATCTTGATCCTTTTTAGCTGTTACATTGATATAATGTTTCAGTTTGATATCACTTTAAAGCAGCCAAAGAGATTTGGCATGCTATTTTAATCAGCAAGAAACTATCTTTGAAGACCAACAAGCCAAAGAAGGGACTATAATAGAGGTTGTTTTAAGTAAACTTATCTTCCTCCAAACATTATAATAAAAATCTACAGGTTTCCGTTTCCTCGTGCTCAGTCTGTCATTACCCACCATGCTCCAGCAAAGGAAATAATCTCTATAGTCAACAACATAAATACAGACTCCAGGTTTCCTTGAGCTCGGAAATTGCTATATTCAAGTTAAAGGGTCATAGCATGCATGAAGACAGAAAAAAAAAAAAGTAAAGGAAAAATACTTATTTCCTTATTTCCTTCAGGGCAGGAAACTTCAAGGTCATTCTTACCAGAACAGCCATATTTCTACATTTTGTACACTGAAGATTGCAAAGTAAAGGTGAGAGAGAACAAGTATCTGAAGAATTGGATACTACGAAGTTCTTCAAATTCACTGTTTCTCTTTTATTCCTTTCTGAAGAATTTTCTGCAGAATATCATCACATGAAGAAAATGTCAAAAGTACAAACATAATAAATCTTATGTCAAGCAATTGCTTGTAAAGAGATGATATGTGTCCCACCTCTGTCAAGTTAACAGAATTTTAAGTTATTTGAGGCTTGCAAGGAATATGTTATGGATTATGAAGCAACGTCTCTTGATAACTAGAGAAAACTTAGTTTTCAGTTTATTCAGTATATATTTATATAAAGAATATGGGGAATACAAATGAATTATTAGGTTAAAACAAGGTGCCGTAGATCTGGCATAAAGGCTCTTTTTATATACCATATGCACAATAAGTGCCCCTTTATTATTTGAAAAGCACAGAAATAATTAGGTGGATAAAAGTCTTCCACTTAAGAGTCATCAGATTGGTTTTAAAAGTTATGCCTTTGAAGAGTGATTGCCTTCCCCTAAAAATGAACTTTTCTGTGGCTTTTAAAAATAGGCTGGATTAACTGCTGAGTGAGCCAATGGTAGTACTGGTAAGAGTGCAAGCTCTTGCACCAGATTTCCTGGATTCTAGGTTGTTTCCACCACTTGTAAGTTGGGTGACCTTAGCAATGACTTAACTTATGCACATCTCAGTTTCCTTTTCTCTAAAATGCAGGTAATAATAGTAACTAGGTCTCGGAGTTGTTTGAGAATTAAATGAGTTAATACTGTATCTTACTTTGAATTAAGTAAATTCATGGAATATAGTAAGTGTCCAGCAAGGGTTAGCTACAATTTTATTCAAATATTATTTAAAAAGATTTTATTTTTAATTAATGAATACTTTCCTGAGTCTAAGGCTCAAAGGTTATTCCAGATATCAGTATCATGGTATTGAGGTTGTTAGGAAATATACATGTTGATCATTCATTCTTGTATTTAACTTTCAGATATTTGGGGTATCTAATTCAAAAATACACAGGAGATACTACTAATTCCATTTTCCATTTAGTATTTCTTACAGGAATAAATCTGGGTTAGGTCAGAAATTCAACTATGTGCCTGTTATCTATTGGGTTAAAATGTTAGTATTTAATTGTGTCTGTAGGAAATAGTTAACTCTTTATTATTTAATCACACATGCTTTGCATTAGTACATTCCAATAAAGTTTCTGTTTCTCTTCAGTTACATGTATCTTGCATCTTAAGATCTAAAAGATTCACCTTTTTTACTATTCAGTTTTCATCAGATGCCCTATTACTTTCATGTTGAAATATTTTAAGACATCATTACTCTCAACTAACTCACTTCAGCTTCGCATTTATTTTAAATCTTCTTGAACAACCATGTAATGTATTTGTATTTTCCTTTCCAATACTTTCTATCTCTATCCTTGGCATGCTAAAGATTATTTGTGAAACTAAATCTATTTTTTCAAATTATTCTTTAACCACTTTAATCTTATAACCGAAAAATCATAACAAGTTTACTACAGTATTTATTAAGTTTTTTTTAAATGGCAAAAAGAGATCCCACTCATAATGTAAGCAAAAATGTGTTCTTATTTCATTCACACAGAAACTGTCCACAAAAATCTGGTTTTTCTCCAAATGTTTAAAAACTTTTCTCCTTTCCTTCCTTTACAAACGTATTATTTTTCTCTTCCAGAAATAAAGCTTTCCTTTCCAATTCAAGCTAGCACTTCTGGCATCTCCTTTTTTCCTACCCATTACCCTGATGAAGCTTAGCAAAGGATCAGGAGCCAAGCTGGCAGACTCAAAAATTTTTTTTAGCAGGCGAGAAGGTAAAGAACTGTGGATATACATATGCTACTTCTTTTTTGGGGGGCCTGCAGAGTTCTAAAATGTGTCTTCAGATATTAATCATAGGGACTTAAGAAGGATTCATTATAATTCTCAAGAGAAATATGGTGAGTCCAATCCTTTGCAAAAGGAACGTAGCTCACTTAAATAAATTTTAGTATATAGAGATAATCTAATATTATTTTGCCACTAAAATGCCAATTCATCTAAGCAATGTATCTGCGCATATGTTGGATATTTGTTGCCATCCTGTCACAGTCACTTAGAGTTTCAGGATTCAATTTCATTTTAATACCAATCACAACCTATAGTCCATAATAGCTATTGGGTGTTTGGGGTTTTTTCCCCCCTTAATCAGAAATACTGCTTTATCACAACTATATGTTCAGTTCAGAAATCTATCCTTCTACACAATCCTTAAGCCAATACAATTTATTCTCACATCACCTGCATAAATGGGAGGCTGCCAACTACAGTAAGACATCACCACACAGCTTACTATTTGACCTTGGTAAGTTTCTTGTGTTTTCTGGATATGTTTTCTTTGTATGTAAATAGACATAATGATACTGGTCAACCTCTCACATCTGAAACCCCTGGAGGTTCACATACCCTAGACCAAAAAGTATAGTTTATTCCCTCATCATAGTTTGTCAACAAAGCACTGGACAAAACGGAAAAGCAACCTGCTTTCCTCAACTTTACTGAAAGTTATTTAACCTTATTGACTAGGTTTTATCCATACCGTGAAAATCTAAGCAGCCTTTAAAAAAATAAGGAAGATCTAAATGTTCTGCTATGGCAGGAATCTCAGATACACTGCCCTTTTTTTTCCCCCCAAGTAATCTCTACATCCACTGTGGGGCTCGAGCTCATGACCCTGAGATCCAGAGTCGCATGTCCTACTGACTGAGCCAGACAGGCACCCCAAGAATCTTGCATATATTGTTGACTGAAAATCCAATTCCCAAATATTCTATTATTATATGGTATGAGTTCGTTTATGTAGGAAACAGCTAAGAAACATAATTACATAAATTAAAACACGCCTATATGGTCATGTAAATATACATACATGTACACAAAATCATAAATAGCACATCTATAAATATATGAGCCTATATAGGAAAATGTTTAAAAGTATACTACAATATCTTAAAGATAATGATTGTGGAGTGCCTGGGTGGCTCAGTCGTTAAGCGTCTGCCTTCGGCTCAGGGAGTGATCCCGGCATTCTGGGATTGAGCCCCACATCAGGCTCCTCCGATGGGAGCCTGCTTCTTCCTCTCCCACTCCCCCTGCTTGTGTTCCCTCTCTCGCTGGTTGTCTCTCTCTGTCAAATAAATAAATAAAATCTTAAAAAAAAAAGATAATGATTGTATAAAAGGAGTCGAAATAAATATGGCTTGCAAAATATGCATCTGTATTATATGATTTTTAACCCAAACAGGTATTTGAGAATTACTTATATAATTAAAATATTTAAATGCTATTCTAAGCAGTAACTTGTATATTTTCATAACATTTTATGCTTCAGCTATCACTAGATTAATTTGATGTTCATATATATAATTTAATTAGATTTGATTGGTATAAAACTGATAAATACAAATAGCCCTTTAGTAGCTTTTTTTAATGTTAAAAGTCTCTCAGTTTTAAAACTGCATATAATTGATTCTCATATGCTTAAAAGAAGTAAAAAGCTGCTTATTTAAAGAATAAAAAGAATTGTGAAAACCTCTGCGTTGAATGCTGGGGCACATGGGACATTTAAAGGCGGTGTGGAATTCTCTGTCTGGGTGTAGACATTGAGAGAAAGGGTATGCCCAACTAATATGAAGAGTCTCTAGTAATTAATTTGAATATTAAATCAATGTCATCTATTAGTACTCCAAGCTAATGAAGCAGATGACAAAAGTCACACATTATTATAAACGCATTTGTTAATAGCTCTAAGCTTAAAAGTGTTAGACCTTTTTTCCTCTATTTTAATGGTCTTTAAATGCCTTAATCTTGTTTCTAAATGTTCTAAATTGCAGTCCACATTTGCCTTAGAGCATATTAGCATGAAAAGTAAATGAAGGTCATGATAATAAAAACAAAAACGAGAATAGTGAAACATGCAATCTTAGCCACAGCCCCACTACTGTAATCTCCAGAAATCTCATCCATAAGGCTACTTCCTAAAAGTCCTGGGGGATTTTTCAACTTCAGCATCCTGCTCCTCAGATGCTTCCGAACAGATGCTGGCAAGCCCATGTCTCTGTGGTGATATCCTCTGGACCTTCCAAAGATGACTCCCTCACTTCTCCTCTCTACTGACTCACTAAACTGAGATGCATGTGTTGGAAGGGGGTGGAAATCCTCTTCACCGTCATGTTCAATTCCATTATCAACTCAGAATCAAGCATATCCTTAGCTCTGGGGGTACTTCATTGACTTGGTCAACTATAATTTTTTTAAAATTACTATAATATTACTCCGTCTTTATTCTGACTAGTCCAGAAGGTAATCTGATTGACAGGATTTCCTGTTACTCTCAACACTATTCGTATCCTCAGACTTTTAACAAGTAATTATTCCTTATTTGGTTTATACTTCTCTCATTTCTTCAGAGTGAATTTCTTTCCCACCTAAGATTATTATTTATCTAGATTCTGCCTAGATTACATACATCTAGATTATAATTAACTATGAGATTAAGCAATGCTATTGTTCCTGAGAGATTTAAAGATTTGAGTTTGGTAAATTTCACTTCAGCGAGGCTACATAGCTCTTACACAACTAAAATCTAACCAGACCTCCTGAGGAGACATCTAGACAGTGCTGTGCAACAGAAATGCAACCTGAGCCACAAATGTGAGCCTCATATGTAACCTGACATCTTTTATGAGATGCATTTTTTAAAACAGTAAATAAGAATCAGATGAAAATAATTTTAACATATTTTTATTAGCCTAATATACTCAAAATGTCATTTTAATATATAATCAATATAAAACTCATTGAGATATTTTATATTTATTGAAACTGAGTATGTATTTTACACTTACAGCACATCCCAGTTCGGACTAGCAATGCTTCCAGTGTTCAATAACCACGTGTAGTTAGTGGCTACGTTACTGGACGCTAGAGATCTGCATAGTATTGAAACGCCAGGTTTCAAAGTGACTTAACAGTTCAAGCTTGGTCTAACAACCTGTTTCACATTAATACTCTCCTTAAATACCAACCTTCTGTATACCATGCCCAATGATGGATTCCTCACAGCTTGAAAAATGGTTTCCTCAGATGAATATATAATAGCATGCTACCTGGCAGCATTTGCTCGCTACTGCCTTTTTAAAATTGTAGAAAAAAATATTTCTTTGGATACAATCATTTTTGTAATTTACTGTATAGTTGGGAAAACCTATTTTCTTCATTTTCAAATTAAAAGATTAACAATATATTCTCACTGTAAAAACTCACACACCACAGAAGCATATAAATTAAAAAGTAACTGTTCTCCCCTCATATTCCCTATTTTGTTCCCCGGAGTTATTTGAGGTTCACTGTGTACCATTCTAGACACTTTTCTATTTCAAGGAGAGTTTTTAGAAAGAGGTATTAAATACCCAAATTTGTTTACAACATTTTATGTAGATTTTCTTCTCCTAAATGAGGACAAGTAATTTATTAGCAAGGGCTAACACAAAGACATGTTTGGTGCCTATTAGAAGTGTTACGTTGCCTGACAAAGGCATTTCTTGCCGTCAGAGCCCCTATTTTGTCTGAGTGCTCACTACCACCTTTACCATGTGTACAGAAAAGCACTAAAAAGTGGGATATTGATTAGTCTAAGTCCATTAGGTAATTCCCTTTTCATAGCCAATGACTGACTTTGCCAGAGGTATGTGATGTAATTTTGTCCAAGGAACAAGAAAGGGATTTTCTTGCTCATAATAACAGCTGCATGAATGGGAACAGTCTTCTTTCTCTCCTGGACCTTGCTGTCTACCTGTGATGCCTGTGATGACAGAAGTCATGTTAGGGCTCTGAAGGGAATCAGCTTAAGGGGAGAAGTAAAAATATCAGGAATCGGCAGATGAAATGATAAACAGGATCCTTGATAGAGCCGCAGAACTTCTATCTTCCTAGGATGGAACATGATAACCTTCTTAATGTCAACCCACTGTCAGTTGTGTTTTCTGTTACATGAAACTTAAAGCATCTTCATTTATGAAAACATCAAAAATATGTTTTATAAACTTTAGTCAAAATGAAAGAGAAATTGTTTTTGTTAGTGAAATGAGAATTTAAGCCACCAGCTCTTGATGAGGAAGTTATTCATTTTCTATCAGTTTATTTCCATATGTCATCCACACATTATAACTTTATCTTAGTGTTACTTGCAAAGAAGAGTAATCCTCCAAAGAATAGATAAATAAATGTTTAGTTTTACTGCCAGTAGAAATAAAATTGACACAATTTAGATAAGCAGAATGTAAACACACCATCAGAATTGTTTATTTTAAAATGTTTTTGTATGTGTGCAAATCTTTATTGGATTATAGGATATCATGGGACCTGCTGTCAGTAGCAAGTTATAATTGCTATTTTATTGTGTGGTGATTTTCTTCCTACACAGGAAGATGTGATTACTACAGTCTGCGTATCATTTAAGGAGTGTGTCTAGTGTTTCACACACCAAGTTTGAAGGTGTTAAATATAAGAATATGTATTATATTTAAGAATCCATTCATATTCATCACATATAACAAAAATAGATTTAACTACCATTTGGTAAAGCTGAATTCAAATATCCCTTCAACATTTCTATTTAATGTTCAGTTTTTAAACATAGAAATTAAGCAAATAGTTAAAGCAGATTTAATGGGATGGGATCAAACCATATAAATGATCAAACACTGGCAACTTTACATGAGTTGAACTAAAACAAACAGCTAAAACTTTTTCAGGAAATACAAAATTTGGTATTGTTTTGTATTTCAAAATGTTGTTTTTCTTTTTCTAATGATCACATTAGTGCAGAATGCTTATTTCACTGAAAGAAACCAGAACTAGAGCTCTCTGTGCTAAAACAACTGTAATATAGCAAATGGGAACAGGGATCAGGTGAAGATTTTATTTTTTGTTGACGTACACCAATTTACCCTATGTAATTCTAAATCCAACATTTTTGATACATTTTTAACATTAAATCTGTCTTGCAAGAACAGTCATACAAAAAAAAATGGAACCATAACACTGCTTTATAAATATAATGTTCTGTTCTAAATGTGGGAATAAAACTATAAGTATTTGTATGTTAACATACTGTGGTGTTCATATGTTGCTGCATATTTTTAACAGAGTTTATAGGGAGTGTAATGAAAAAAATCTTTGCCATAAACTTTAGAAATACTGTATATGTTGATGCTTCCATTTTTAAAATATTGTTTACATGTAAAAGGATGAAATTGGGACTTCTAAATTATTCAGAAGTTCTTAATGACGATCACCATTCAATATCAAACTTAGGCTTTGTGCTAACTGTGGATAGAAGCTAAATAAAATGAATAAATATATACTTAGGGTTAGGCTAATGGATATGCTGGAGTAATACTTTGGTTGCTATATTTACAAAGCATTAATTATTTCCAGGTTTTAAAGTACATTTGAGTCTATCCTGTATTTTAGCATTTTCTCTGGTTCGTATAATTTTAAAGATATTTATTTATTTATTTAAGGAAAGAGAGAGGGAGAGAGAGCCAGGGGGAGGAGGGGAGGAGCAGAGGGAGAGGGACAAGCAGACTCTGTGCTGAGTGCAGAGCCCGATGCAGGGCATGATCCCAGGACACTGAGATCATTGAATTTATATTTTTTTCTATCTTCCCCCTTCCACAACCAATGGTCGATATCCACACTACACCAAAAAGTGTGGAACTTTTCTAACATCACAGTAATATTTGGGAGTTAGAATTATCAATAGTTGATGACTAAATATACAGGGACATAGTGAATGGGGAGAGGAAAGTGACAGGTTCAATTCGTTCTCTGGGATATATAAAGTAGTAGGTAGTTGATATGCAGTTTTGAGTCAGGAAAGTATTTCAGCTGAAGGTACTAAACTTGGGAGTAATTCCCATAGAGGTGCTAGTTAAAATATGGGGAGTGGATCAAACAGCTGAAGAAAACCTAGTCAGGGAGTGCAATGGACTGAACATTGTGTCCCTTCCAAATTCCTATGTTGAAATCCTAATGCCCAAGGTGATGACGGTCTCGGGAGATGGGGTCTTTGGGAAGTAATTAACTCATAAGCATAGAGTCCTTGTGACTGGAAATCTCATCCTTATAACTGGGACTCCAGAGAACTTTCTTGCCCTCTGGAAGCCATGTGAAGATACAAAAAGAATTCAGCAGTCTACAGCACCAAAGAGGGTCCTCACCAGAACCCCCGACCATGCTGGCACCCTGATCTCAGACTTCCAGCCTCCAAAACTGTGGGAAGGAAATTTCGGTTGTTTATAAGCCACCCGGTCTATGGTACTTTGATACAGCAGCCCCAACTAAGACAGGGAGGGGAGAGGAACAGCAGGGAAAGGTGTCTTGGAGAATGAGAGAAGCAAGGGTTTTAAAAAGGAGGACATGGGGGCGCCTGGGTAGCACAGCGGTTAAGCATCTGCCTTCGGCTCAGGGCGTGATCCCAGCGTTCTGGGTTCGAGCCCCACATCAGGCTCCTCCACTAAGAGCCTGCTTCTTCCTCTCCCACTCCCCCTGCTTGTGTTCCCTCTCACGCTGGCTGGCTGTCTCTCTCTCTGTCAAATAAATAAATAAAATCTTTAAAAAAAAAAAAAAATAAAAAAAAAATAAAAAAAAAAATAAATAAAAAGGAGGACATGAATAAAGTCAATTAGGCTGAGACCTAACGGATTCAGTGGAGTAGACTGCTAAGGTAGTTTGTGGCCAAATTACAGACGGCCTTGTTTATTAGACTTTAGTTACTAGACAGCCACCAAATATTTTGGAGCACGGAGTGACAAGATCGTGAAATCAAATCTAGGTAGTATTCTCTCTGAAAGCTCTGTGTGTGTGTGTGTGTGTGTGTGTGTGTGTGTGTGTGTTGGGGGAGGGGAGCTGCTGGGACAGGGAGAGAATCTGGGGCCAGGTAGAAAATACATATTCTGTTGTAACAAGATGGTCATTGTGGGAATAGAGGAGAAAGCACAGATTAAAAAATATACTTAGCTATAAAATCAAGAGCACTTACTAACTGCATTTGGAGGCTAAAAAGCAGCTAGGAGGAATGAGAGATGGCAATGGGAGTTACAGACCAAGGTCACCACCAGGGCTATCACCTCCCAAGGGCTCTCAACTGAAAGCGAACATGTCAGGGGGAGGACAGCTTCAGATTATGCTATAATGAATTCTCATTTGAACAGACTAAGCGGTCAAGGTTGCTCCCCATTGAGAAAGCCATCAAGCAGTGAGATACCCGTGTCTCAAGATAAAGAAGAGTTCAGATCTATAGATGTGGATCCAATTGAGCCTCAGTGCTAGGGCAATTTATCCATGTAATTTTTAATATTTTAAAATACATTACAGAAATATGTAAGAAAACATGTAATGCATAAATTGGTTCCCACTGATGGAATCTGCAAAACTCTATGTATGGATGATAATTTTTAAAACTATAATTGAATGTTAAAAAGTGGAAAATGCTTTATTTCACATTTATTAAAACTTATGTAACTATTTGGAGGTACACAGACCAGTGGTGTTCTTTCTTTATAATACATTCACTAGTGTCATTGTGGCTGTGGTTTTTCCATAGAGCAAACAGTGCCAATATAGAGAGCTTTGCCAGCTTACTCCAATTAAAGATTGTTTCTCTCTAGAAAGTATGGAATATTTTTACCTTCTCTGTCAAAGGACACTCTTTTGTTTTGCTTCTCATATAACATTTTGTGTGTAAGAAGGTGAGAAGCTTATGTGAGAACAATTTAAATTTGTTCAGCCAGCAGGAAGCTTACGTAATGCTTTGTTCCTTAATGAGGGCACCTGAATCTTCAAATGAAATTACCCGTTTTTCCAGGTGCAGGTGATCAAATTAGGGATGGGAAATGTGCCAAATGTATGTAAACAAAGGAACCATTTCCAAGATGCTGACTGAAACAAGTGGAAACGGATCAGACTAGGCAGTGATGGAATTTAAAGGCCTAATAAGTTAACCTACCAGGTCTCACCAGACTGCTGAAATAATTATATCATGGCTATAGAGAGGACGAGTGCAGACCTTCCCAGTTTTTCTAGGAGGGTGTGAATTTCACATATTCTTTTCTATTGTTTCCATATTAGAATATTGATGTATTAGTCCCAAATCATGTATACAATTTTTATTTCAGAAAATACATTATATCGGGCTGTTTCTTTCCTTCCTAACAATCATTTGTCCTTCCTGAGAACCTGAGTTTAGTTCATCTATTTAAACAGCTCCACACAGCTCACTGCCCCATCCTCAGTTCCAGGATGGGCAGAGTAGTTGAAATCCCCTGGGCAGTGCCTGCTTTTAGAAACCAGGCCCATGACAAATGGTCTAAGTGACTCCCCTTTGCACCTGCCATTGGGTTAGTAATGAGCATCCGATCCCATTTATTCCAGTTAGATCTTTGGAGGGTGAACTTTCCTGGGAACTTCAAGGAAAGCAGTCCCTTACTTTTTTAAGAAAGCCACTGCAATTGTCAGGTGTCTCACTCTGGACACCAGCGATCAGCCTAGAACTGCAGTTCTCTCCCTTAGGAGGGTGAGGATAAAGTGGCTTGGGAAAGAAAACTAAACTAAGGAGAATCAAAATTAAAAGAAGACAGAGTCTCAGTTGAACACCTTGATCCAGTATCCCCTTGCTTCCATCATTTCTTCAGTTACATAAGCAATTATTTAAGACAATTAAGTTGGTATCTCTGTTCCTTGCAACCAAAAGCATCCTAATTTAACAGCAGCCTTTCACAATTCCGTGACATATAAAATGACTGCTACTTTCCTTATGAGTCTTATATTTCTTTTTTCTTAATTTTGAGATGATTTTGGATGATTTGGATTTATAGCTGCAAACACAGCACAGAGTTATTACACTTTTCACCTGGGTTTCCCTAATGTTTAAATCTGTGGTACAATTAGCATAAGAACTCAACATTGGTACAGTGCTATTAACTAAATTATAGACTTCACTCTGATTTTACCAGTTTTTCCACTAAGGCTGTTTTTGTCTCAGGATCCCAGATTGCAAGTAGTTGCCTTTCTTCTTGGTCTGTTCCATTCTGTGGTATTTGTTCATTCATTCCTGGTCTTTCATGACCCTGACACACTTAAAGAGTACTAGTTAGCTATTTCATGCAACGTCATTCAATTTGGATTTGTCTGATGTTTTCCCAAAATTAGATTGAGGTCGTGCATTATTAGGAAGGACACTACAAAAGTGCATCTCATCTCAGTGTCCCATATGGGGGGTGATGATTTGGTAAGTCTGGGGCTGTTTACCCTGATCACTAGGTTAAGATGGTGTTTGCCAGATTTCTCCACTGCAAAATTACTGTATTTTTTCTTTGTAAATAATGTACTTTAGGAAGGCATACTTTGTGACTATGCAAATATCCTGTTTCTCCTTAAACTTCTGTCCACTAACTGTAGTATCTATCCTTGTGTCTTGCCTGCAACAGTTACTACTATGCTGTTCTCTGATTTTCTATTTCCTTCCTTTCATCTACATTTTTAAATAGAATCTTCGATAAGAAACATTTGTCCCTTCTCCCATTTACTTATTTAATAACTTATTTATGTTAGTTTGGACTCACAGATACTTCTATCGTTCTTTTGGTTGCAATCCACTCTGACAATTTACTTGTTGTTCACTGTTCCGGCAGTGGCCTTGGTGAGCTCTTTCAGGTTGGCTCCTGTGTCCTTTTAACACCCCACCCTTTTCCCTTCCTTCCATCCTTCCATCTGTCATCCCTTTGTTCTTTCTCTTCTTTTCCTTTTCTTTATAGCACATTCACGCTCGAGGTTCATCTGGTACTTCCCTGCTCTGCTCCGCTCACTTCTCCAAGGAACCCTTGCTCCTATCAACAGAGAATGCTGTGTGCTGGATATGCTCATTGCTGCCTGAGGGTCACTGCTTCTTGCTTCTCTCAGTGCATGAAGACAAGAGCTATATGTATGTACTTTAGCACATGCATGTGCGCTATTGTAGTTTAAGTATATAATTAATGTATAACTAAATAAATGAAGACTAGTTCACTTCCATATCTATCTGTATATATATCTTAACAAACCATGAGAATAGTCTGTTAATCTTTACTTTCCAACCTGCTTCCTTTACCTGCATTTCTATTCCCTGGGCAAGAGATGTTGCTCACCAGCCTCTAGGTACTGTTTCCCGTTCTTTTTTGTCCCTGCTACCTGACACGGGGTCTTATGCTATTGGTGACCCAGTCTCATTCCTATGCCTTTCCTGTGCCCTCTGATCTCACGATGCATCTCGGGCCTTTCTATATTTATAGGACCTTATGTCAATCTTTTGACTTCTCCCTAAAATTTTCCTAGGCACAGAGAAACTAATTAAAAATGATAAATCCCTAAGCCAGGGCTTTAGAAAGCTCTCTTATCTGACAGTTCCATTAATGGTCCTTTGATTTACCCCAATTACAGATTGCTCATTTAAACCTCAAAACCATGACCACACTAGTCTCAATAAATCTATGGAATCATGACTAGACCAACTGGACAGGTGACTGCCTGACACTTCTAGAAAGAATGCTAATACTCACCTTATAGAACCCTCACTGTAGTCATCTCTTTTATGGATATTATAGATAGCACCTACATACTTAATACTCCTGGCAAGGGACACATCTACCTATGTATCTCTTCTGACACTAACACTGTGATTCACAAAACTTATGGCCAGCATGTCTGATTAGACAAGGACCAGGAAAAAACACTTGAAATTATGATCTAAGCCCACCAATGCTTTGGTGGTCATGGAAGTATCAGGTCAGTGTAAGACTCAGGCCTTATGTCAAAAAAAACTTGGTATTATTATTACAGTTATTTTTGCTAACTGAAATGTGTCACTGCCCATAAAGCCTTTAGTGATATTCACTATCTTAGCACAGTTCTTTGTGTTCATCCATTTTACCATCTTGACTGTGTTTTATTCAACACATGTTCCTATACTACCAGCTTTCATTCATTGGTTGTGGTTTCCATGAAACCTATTAGAAAGTGTCCTGTGAACATGTTCATTACATTGTTACAATTTAGCAAGCTTTCTAATTCTCCTGCCCATTTCCAATCAGTAACGGGTGCTACATTTCACTGTACTATATGCAACTTTGTCCAAATACGGGTTAAACATATATAAGACAATAATACACAATTATACTTTTCTTGGTCATTATTGTGGTAAAAGAATACGAATTCATGAAATACTCACTCTGTAGATAATATAGGGTCAGTTGTTATAATCTACCATCAAACCCAATTCTAATACCCCACCGCTATCCCCTGCTGTCCTAATAGAACTAATACGCCATACTTTGATATCAAGAAGGAACTTAATCATCCTGATGGAAAAAATACATATGTATAGGTACAGAGGAATCTATATTAGAAGAATTAGAAATAATATACATTAAAAAATGGTCAGGTACATTTTTGGTGGTGCATCTCTGGAAATGGAGAGGAAGAGTATTCGGAAGGCATTGCACCCAACTTCGTACTCTTATTATAAAGACTCATATTAATGTATCACTTGTGCTTTCCAAAAGGCTCTCACATATATTATTTTCTCTCATGAATATGAAATTAATGCCAGTTGGCGCCACTGAAACTGAGAACGCCAGAGCAGAGGTGAGCTGGACCCACCTGCGGTGGCAGGTGTTAGGACAGATCGTCCAGGTGGCACAAGGGCTGTGCCAAAATTCAAATTCAGTAAGATCCTGGATCCAGCACTTCTTCAGTATCTTTCTGTATGCTTCAGGTTTTCACAATATCAAATATAATTGTTTCAGAAAGCCTTTAAGACTGTAAGAATGGCACCATGATAAATGCTGTCATTATATTCTATCGGTCAACTTTAGTAAATGAGTTAGTGAGGGGACACATTGAAATAATTAAATAATATAAAGTATTGAATACTAGTGGCTTTTATAAATTGATCTTGGGTTTCATTTATCCATTCTCTGTTTGCCCATATAGATAACTGAGTCAGTGTTTATATATAAAAATCAATGGTGAGTCGATGCTATTATACAGGCTAGAGTCCTCCCTTTGGAAATGCACTGCATTAATAATGCTGGCAGTTTGCTGTCCTGAGCATTTGCAGAGCTTAAGCTGGGAGAATTCCAATCTTCTCTTAAAGGGACTAAATGCTCAGAATCAACAAGGCTCCTAAGACTTAACCGTAACACAAATTACCTCCGGAAAACCTATCATGACACTCCTTGGTGCTTCTGTAACATCTCTATGTGTCTTTACTAACACTCATCCCATTACATGCTATACACTTAACTGTACATCCATTTTCTTTCCTTAGAACAAAATCTATATGTTATGCATTTTTATATCTCTAAAACTTCTGTTTCTAAAAGACCATATCTCTAAATATGCGACACTTAGTATACTAAATTAACTAAATAAAAGTGGATAAGCAGTAAACTTTAGGAAATTTTTCCTTGTAAACACAGACACTAGGAAAGTTTTGTAGGCAAACAGATCTGAATTAAATTGACTTAAATGTTTGGGTTTATCACTATCATCCTTTAGAAAATTAATGTCAAATATGAAAATTAGAAGAATTCCAGTTTTTAAAAAAAATTTTTATTATGTTATGTTATTTTTTAAAAGGAAAAAATGTAATTAGATAAAGCTCTGTGGTTTTGAAAGCCTTAGTGAAGCATTAAGGACACATTTTAATTAAATACAGAATGATGTCATTGTAAGCCACTAGTGTCTAATATTTTCCACTTCTAGGCCTTTCTAAAATAGTAAATCTAGAGGAAACATTAAGTTACACATACACAATGTCCCTTTCATTAAAAAGCTATGGGATTATATTTTTTCCCTTCTAGAGGGTATTTTGTGGTTAAGCAAAAGTACAAAACTTCCTATGTGAATATGAGACACAGGAGAGAAACAATTTAATCATTTTAATCTAATGGGTGCCAAAATAGTTCATTTATACTGTGAGCTTAAATTCAATAACCCACTTTTGCTCCAGGGCTGATTTATAGCTATTAAATACTTTCATAGTTGGTCCTTAATGACTGTAAAATTAAGTTGGCTTTTGTTAACATCAACACGAATAGTTCTACCCAAGATGAATACAATAGAAATGAGTGTATATGCAAATACTCATATTTGGGCACTTATTACCTAACAGTTACATATAGACTTAATTTCCACATTCAGAAAACCATTCAATACCATTAAAAATGATTAGAACTACAGAAGGAGATTGTGGAATAAACAACCCCAGTTCAAAGGTGTATGTCTATAGTGTTCCAGTGATGTTTACCTCCAGCATTGCATGAGGTCCTGCTAATGTGTGGGTGGTTTTGTGTGTGTGTGTGTATGTGTGTGTGTGTGTGTGTATCTATTTCTAAATAATAAATAACATAATTGTTTTTGGAAGACCTTTTGGGAATTTTAAAGTAGAACCCATGTGTATGTAAAGAATGGCAAACTTTCTAAAAAGTGGGTATTTTCCACACAACAAACACATTTCAAAATTAATGGATTTGTAGAAAACTTAATTTTGAGATAATAATCATTTGTCTATCAATCATATTACATAAGTACACTGCTGATTAATTTTAAAACTTTCAAATCCACATTCCCTCTCTTATCCTTCCATAAATATTACCTACAGACTTGGTAACAGACTATTTTCTGTGGCTATACCATATCTATCTTCCTCTGGGCCTTTGTTCCTTAAACTTCCCTTTGTTCATTAAACTTCCCTTTACTCCCATCTCTGGGAAATTCCCTCCCTTTGCTTTCATCTCTGTGTGTCAAATTAAAACTTTGCGTCAAAGTCCATCTCAATTACATTAGAAATTAAGTATCTAGGAATTACCAAGACCAAGAAATATTCACTGTTGGAAGAATGGAAGAATCTCAACTAATATGATGATAAAACAAATAAAAATAGTGCTTTTATGTCAAACAAGGTCACAATCTCAGAGAACTAGAAGAACTATAAATGTGTAGAAAATGAGGTTGTAAAAAGAAGATTAAGAGATAATTCCAATGGCAGCACTAAGTAGGAATGGAGCATACTCTAGGGAACTGTAGTTGGCTGAATAATGGCCTCCCCAAAGATGTTCACACTCTAAGCCCTGGAATTTCTGAATATGGTACCTTACATGGCAAAAAGGACTTTAACGATGTACAGAAGTTAAGGATTTTGGATGGGGAGATGATCCTGGATTATCTGGGTGGATCTAATGCAGTCACCAGGGTCCTCTTAAGAGAGAAGTAGGAGGGTCAGAGTGAGAGAAAGATGTAAGATGAGAAAAAAAGAGGTTGAAAGGGTTCAAGGAATAGGTCTCTTCCAACTATAAAAGGTAAGGAAATGGATTCCTTCTAAGGCCTCTAGAAGGAAGAGAGACACATCCAACATGTTTAAGTCTTCTGACCTCCCCAAAAATTAAGATAATAAAATTGTGTTGTTTAAAAACATTACATTTAGGGATGCCTGGGTGGCTCAGTCAGTTAAGCATCTGCCTTCAGCTCAGGTCATGATTCCAGGGTCCTGAGATTGTGTCCTACATCGGGCTCCTTGCTCACGGGGAGCCTGTTTCTCCCTCTGCCTGCCGCTCCCCCTGCTTGTGCTCGCTCTCTCTCTTCTGACAAATAAATAAATAAAATCTTAAAAAATAATAAAATAAAAACACTACATTTATAATAATTTATTACAGTATCAAGAGGAAACCAATACAAAAATCAACACAATTCAATGAAAGCTACTTGGGTTTTAAACTCATAATCTATGTTCTGAAATCCCATCTTGCCATTTTTTGCTATGTGAACTTGGATAAACTAGTTACCTCTTTGATTTATCCTCATACTAGGGAATGTACACAAGATGGGCCTTTTTCTGCACATTCTTTTCTCACCTTGATTCCAAGTAAACCTGACTGTCCAGCTAAAGGTCTTCGGATCAGTTTTGGATAGCTAACTCAAGCCCTTAGGAAAGTCAAATTTTTCTTTTCCTAAGAATTTGGGCTTGGGCTTGAGAGATAGTCATTAATGCTGGCTAGTCTCTTGAAGCTGTAGAGTGACTACCTTTTTCTTGTCCTGTGTACAAGAAAGAGAGAAAATCAAGCTATAGATATATAGATAAAACGAAAGATGAAAGACGGAGAGCCTCCTTCCTGAGCTCCTAATATATGCTTAGGTTCTCATTCTTCTCCTTTCCTGAGGCCTGGTTATATGTAGTGCTCTGGATCATGAACTGTCCCTTGTAATAAATCTGACTTATTTGGTTAATCTAGTACATGTTATTTTTTTTTACTTGAGAAAAACTGACATAAAATATACTTGAAGCAGAGGTGTAAGAATAAAAGGATAATATAATTAATGTTCTTAGCATAATTTTTGACACATACTAAGAGTTCAATAAATGGTCGCTACGCTTGTTTGTATACTACCATTACTATTAGCACCAGTATGAGAAGGAAGGGGAGGAGGAAGGCGGGGGAGGGACAGAGAGGAGGGAGGAAGAAGGAGAATATTTTTATTAACTCTGAATAGTAGAGAGGATTCCAGTATGCTCTGGGTTACATTGGGAATGGGGTGCATGAGAATTTTGTCTCTTTAGTTCTGTTTCAGCGTAGGAGCAATGTACTTTTTGTTTCCGTTCCTGCTTAATCATCAGGAGACACAATAAAGTCAATAATACCAATGTGATAAAGTAGTAAACGTGAGAAAAACAAGCAGTATTCTCTGAAGTGTTGAGGTGGTCACAAACCATGCGTCACTGTTACTGTATGAGCTACCACTGCCTTCATACAACCTTTTTTGATATTATATCTAAAAATCTGTTTTCACATAGCAAATCTTCAATAATTTCCTATACACATGCCCCTCTCCGTAGCTCCTCCTCCTCCCAAAGAAGATGTGCCCTCATCTTACCTTCAGAAGTCTAAGGCACCTGACACTTGGAAGTACATTTTTTTTTCCAAATGAGTGCTTAACAGATTCTAATCTCATGACATAATTCAAAGTGTGCCAGGATTAATATCTTTTTGCAGGTGCATCAGGAGCCAACTAAAACATCAGAATCAAAGAAAAATGCTCTTCACTCTATTGACTTCAATCTCAAAATGTAAAACTACGAAAACTGGTTGTCCCAGCTTACCTTAAACTTTAAGCACTCTTAAACAACAGTTTCATGTTTCGTGCTCTGATTCTTCCCATCTTTTGTTTGTAATGCCCTCTGCTGCTCCATTTTGCCCATACCATTCACATCTGTTTGCATGTATCATTATTCCTGTCATATTATGATCCCCTTAATAGCTAAAAGTACACTTGATCCCTGAGTATCACAGCTTGCATATAGTAGGTCCTCAACAATATTTAAGTAAAACTGAAATTGAAATTTAGCCCACCAAAATTGTGTAATTTTACATTGTCTTATGCACAGGTCCGAGAAAACGTAGTTACATTGTATAATATTTCTCCAATAAGCTTTTAACCCAATACTGTATTTCTCCATGAAACACTATTAACCCACTGGTCAAAGTCCTCTACTTCTGGGTGTAATAAAGCATTTCGAAGTGATATGAATGTGTATATCATTAGCTCCCACGCAAAATACTCCCTGAAGTCCATGTGTTAATATGAGTATCGGGCTATTTCAGTTCTGGTTGACTGTGTTAGGGAGATGGAACACAGAAAAGGGAGTAAAAATATGAAAAGCCTGCAGCTGACCCTTTCTTGCTTTACAACACGAAGAGGGGATATCTGTAAGTTACTACAAGAAAGAAGGAGTGAAGTTTTGTATTCTTATGACTTAAGTGCTAATACTATTGCAATAACTCATAACTATTCATATAGAAAAATGGCATATCTTCTCAGAATAAAACTAGATGCTGCTGTAGGCATTTTGTTAGGAGATCAGAAGGTACTCTACCCCCAATGTTAGTTTAAATATAGTGGTTTAACAAATTAATTCTAACACCAGCACTAAAATGGGTACAATTCTATTTAAAGTATAAAGAAAAAGACCAAAAACAATGTTTTCTCACAAAGCAAATATCGTCTAATCTCTTAAGCCACAATTTTATTTTTGGCTGCTGTAGACTTTTGCATTCTTCTAAAATATTACATAAAAACCTAGCCGTTTAATCTTTGTAGCTGTCTATGGCAACACCACAATACTTGTAACGAGTAATTATACAAACACTTGCATACACTTTTCTTCGGATTTGGCTACTCCTCTTGCACATGTGAATGTTTTTTAAAGGCTGCAAGCAGAAAATTAAGGTGCTAAGAAACTGAATAGGAAGTTAAACGTGTAAAGAGTTTATCTTGCCAAATCATCCGCTGTCAGAAATGTCTTCAGGTGCAGGGAGTAAAGATTCATATCCCTAATTGTGTGGTTCACCTAATGGACCTAAGGATAACCACAGTTCTGGAAAGCAAAAACTGTTCTAACAACTCATAAAGAGCTTCCTCATTAGAATAAAGCGCATTAGTGCATTTGAGAAGTAAACAGATTGAAGGAGGACAAAGGAATTTCATCCCTGCCCCTGAAAAGTGAAGTGAAATTAGTTTAATAAGTAATAACCATACATAGAGAAGGGCAACCCCTCTCTTCAGATATTTTGTTCCATTTAAGTTCTATGTGTATACTCTGAATCAGGCTGTCTACAATTCGTGAAAAAGTGCCTGGCTGTTAGGGCTCTGAGATCGAATTCAAGCAGAAGTGATACAAGTTTTTGGATTTGGTTTTAAACCTAAGTGTTTTTCTCTTACTATTTAGATATGCATTGAAATCTGTTATTACATGAACCCTTAAATATGTAAGGAGATACAATTTTAAAATTAAAAACAGCTGAAACAAATAATAAAAGTTTGATATCTCAAATATTCTATTAAACATTTTGAGACCCAGAATCCTAATTACGCTTCGGTGACCAGCAATCATTACCTATCTGGTTGGCATTCGCCAGCTTCAGGTAACTCTATGTAATGAGAAAATTGAGAACTTGCAAGATTGCTACCTTCCATGCATCCCAAGCTGAAAAATCTTTCAAAGTCTTGATTTACAGAATGAAGAGACAGAGTGGTTGATGGCTTTTCCTATCAGTGTGATCTACAAACAGCCATTGGATTGATGATTTGTTAGCCTTAATATGTTAGCAGTTCATCCATTTCCTGGCCAATCTCAATGAGATTTTTAAAAAATCGGGTTAGATATTGCTGTTTTAAACAAACACATGTATTTTCCTATTTGCATATCATATTGTGACTAATACTAAAATACAGAATAAGATCTAGTAAGGCGAAGCTTCCAAGAAATATTTGAAGTTAAAGCTAAAAATAGTGTCATTTCACAATCTTTGTGTTGTATTTAGGCTAATGACTCAGGATATGATATATATTCCCATTCCTTAAATGTTAAATCCACAGGAATGATACTATGTCAAGCTGTACCAACACTCTCTGATTGGTACAACTGGAAATAATCCAGGAATACTGAACTTCTAAACGAGCACTTAGGAGCGCTATTCCAACCACTGAGATGATGCTGAGATTAACTCCCACTGAGTTAATTTGCCTTTCCTTTTGAATCCCCCAGTATGAAATGACCTAAGGCAGTACTTACTTAACTTTAAAAAAGGGCAGATTCAATCAGTTAGCTTTTGTATCCACATAATAACAAATGACACGTTTAACTCTTTTTTTCAACTTAATTGACTTTCTCTGAAGGTATGAAAATCACTGGATGTTTTGGGATTGTGTTACCAGTCTGATTCTCAAGACATAAATTATAAATGTTGTAAATATCTCCTCTACCCACAGAGCATGTTCTTTACTCTTACAATTTCATTACTGTAGTATCTTGAAGAGACGTGGCCTTACATGTGTTCACTTTAAGGGAAATGGGCTGCCATATTGATTAGTCAAACAACTGCAATGCTTCATCCTCAGTTTTACCTATTTAAAAAAACAAAAACAAAAAACCCTCCACATTTTAAAATATTTATAATATTTTATAACAATATGAACTGGTTTGTGGGTTTAATTTTCATTTATTCTACAAAAAGAAAAAAAGCTATGAGATAAAAATCTGAACGTTGTAAGTGTGAATACTTTAGTAGTCCACTCAAGCTGGAGAATCACTAGGCCCTTTCCTGAAGAAGTGAATTGGAGCTGAAATATAAAGAATAAGTAAGATTTAAGAGAAGAGAGAGCAGGAGGGCAAGGGAATGAATGTGTAAAGTCATGTGTACAGCCAGAGAGGCCAGGAGGGGCCAGGAGGGTAGGCTCTTTCTGTGAAAGGCTGAACTGAGGGAAATGGTGGGAAGATGGACACAGGTCATTTCATGAAAAGAAGACTTGGGAACCATTTTCATTATTTTACCCTAAGAGCATTTAGAAGCCATTGAGGAGTTTTAATTAGAGAGTGGTATAACCACCGAATTTTTAAAAGATTATTTTAGCTTTATCCAATAAAAAGGAAGGAAGCTCCTAGACGTGCAGTGAACACTTAAGGGATGATGGCATTTGTTCAGGTTAGGCTATCTCTTTTCTAGGTTTCTCATATTACTATATTATTTTTAATACAAGAGAGCATTAAAAGGAATTTTTTAAAAGATGAAATTTATAATCTCATGACCCTTATAAAACTACTTTTGTTTTATGTGAGTCTTAAAAATTTTTGTTCAGAGCATGAGTATTTTCTATCATTTTTTTATTATTTTTTAATAATATGTATTTTCTATCATTGTAATCATAGTACATATATAATTTTGTGTTTTGCTTTTTTCATACTTTGTCATAAACATCTCTCCTGTTCCCTGTCTATATTATATTCCATCACCATGGTAAGTCACAATTGGTGAAACTGGGCTTTTTTTTTTTTTTTGTAAAGATTTTTTAAAATTTTTTTATTTGACAGAGAGAGACACAGCGAGAGAGGGAACACCAACAGGGGGAGTGGGAGAGGGAGAAGCAGGCTTCCCGCTGAGCGGCTCGATCCCAGGACCCTGGGATCATGACCTGAGCCGAAGGCAGACGCTTCACCAAGTGAGCCACCCAGGTGCCCCTGAAACTGGGCTTTTATTTGTGGGTCTAAAAGCACTGTAATATGAAGCTTGTGGATGTCATGGGTTGTCTTATGGGAATACATGGATTGTTTGAATTTGCACACAACATTCTGAGTGCACATGCAAAGTTTCAAATTTTTCTAGAGAATCCACAGTATTCTTCAGATTTTCAAATGGCATGTGATCCAAAATTGTTATGAGTATATTTAAGCTTTCATAGTTGGTAAAACCCCAAGTTTCACTGCTTGAGAGAGGTAGGTGAAAGAAAAGTAGACTATGGTACAATTCGCAGCATAAAATTTCGTTCATTTTAAGAATTCAAAGGATGACTGTCAAGAATTAAAAGCCATTTGACAAATTTCTGAGTATTGAGAAAGCATAGAGAAATGTCTGGCAAATTACTATGTATTGAGAAAGACAATTTAAACATTATGCTGTATATAATTTACTGTTACACATACATCTTATCTTTCTTTAAAATTTTTTTGAATACTTTTCACCACTGCTATATATTTGATCACATAGCATAACCATGAAGCCCAAAAAGGCTCCATCAATGATATAAAAAGTGGTATGTTGAGATCATGTATGTTAGTCTCCTACTTAAATAATGTGCTATATGTTTTTTTAAAATTTTCCATTGTATTTTAAACATTACCATAGTAAAATTAAATATGGCTCATTGAATGATTATGGATAATAAATTTTTAAAAATCTAGAGAGACTCCCTTTCATTTAGATAGGAAATACAAGTAAAAGCTACAGTGAACTGTAAAACGAAGTCAAAATATTTATGGAAAATACTAAATCTTTTTTTTTTTTTTTAAGATTTTATTTATTTATGTGACAGAGAGACAGCCAGCGAGAGAGGGAACACAGCAGGGGAGAGGGAGAGGAAGAAGCAGGCTCCCAGCCGGGGAGCCCGATGTGGGACTCGATCCCGAAACGCCAGGATCACGCCCTGAGCCGAAGACAGACGCTTAACGACTGCGCTACCAAGGCGCCCCTGGAAAATACTAAATCTTGATTTAAGGACCAACTACAGATAAAATGTGAACAAAAATATTATATATTAAATACCTGAAGCAAGTAAGGCGCAGAGACTTTTCAGAGAGAATGTGAGATTGTATGAGGAAATGGCAGAAACAGGACTTGAATCTGAAGGTCATAGGATGAAAACTCACTTTACCAATCTCTCCCTCATTTCCACTTTGCTAATCTTAACCCTCTGTGGGTACAATGAATGAAATAACAAGTGTACAGCACGTGGCAAAAATACCTGGAACACGTGGATGCATAGTGAAGAAATCTGGAGCTGCTATTCTTAGTTTCTGTTTTATCTTCTATACTACTAACACAAAGTACAGGTACAGAAAACATTTATGGAATTGAATCACCAGGAATAGACTGATTAAAACTTTAAACTTAAGTTACCCACGAATTTTCTTTTTTAAAGATTTATTTATTTGAGCAAGAGAGAGCATGTGCACATGCGCAGGAGTGTGTGTGGGGGGGGTGAGCAGAGGGAGAGAGAAGTCTTTCAGGCAGAGCCCCCCCCCCCCCAATGA
>NW_024425563.1:77227918-77329950 GCF_017311325.1 Ursus maritimus | reverse complement strand
CGCAATGAGCATGCAGCCCACCACTGGAGGGGCTTGATCCCAGGACCCTGAGATCATGACCTGAGCCAAAACCAAGAGTCAGCAGCTGAACCGACTGTGCCACCCAGGTGCCCGTATCCCTGATTTTTTTAATGTTATGGATATTACAATGATGGGACTGTGACTGTGATGAACAGGTTTACAGCATCAACTGAAATGCTGCCCTACAATTCTAAATTTCCCTAGCCTGTTGAAGACAATTTCTTCAAACTCGGCCATCTTTTTATGGGCTAAACTGGTGTCTCTCAAAATTCACAGGTTGAGACTCTAGTCCCCAGTACTTCTGAATGTGACTGTATACGGAAATAGGGCCTTTAAAGAGTGATTAAGTTAAAATAAAGTCCTTAGGTCATTAGGGTGGACCCTACGTTAATAAGAATGTGTCCATATAAGAAGAGGGGGTTGGGACATGACCGTGTAAGACACAAGGTGAAGATGGCCATCTACAAGGCAAGGAGAGGGGCCTTAGAAGAAACCAACTCTGCTGACACCTTGATCTTGGAATTTTAGTCTCCAGAACTGTGAGAAAATAAATTTCAGTTGCTTGAGCCACCCAGTCTGTGCTACTTTGTTATGGCAGCCAAAGCCGACTAATACACACCTTCTTCTTCCCCCTCCTCCTGCAGTGGAGACACTTGCTGTACATACAACTGAGAAACTAGAAATTATCAAGAGAAAAATTCCAAGGTCTCCCACCCACCGTCAATTGTGCTGACCACCTACGTCAATACTCCTATCCCCTGCAGTCCGTCTGCGTTGCTGCAGCAGCCTGGCCTCTGCTCTGCTTCAATCAATCCTATCTCTCCTCTACTCAAGGACTTCAGTTCCACTTGCACATCACCAGTTGTTTCTTCTCACCAGATCATTCCATCACCAGGCAATCATGCTGCAGATCACCCAACAATAACCATCATTCTCGACCTCAGGCTCCATCCAGAAATCACACTTGCTTCTCCAGCAACGTTCCCCATGAAGAAGTGGCAACTACACTGTTCCAGTTGTTCAGGACAAAACCCTTGGATTCATCCTTGGCTTCTTTCTACCTCTTACATCCTGATATAATCTATCGGCAAATTATGTTAGCTCTACCTTTAATATCCATGATATCTCTTCTTTCTGCCTCCATCAATCGCACTCGCATCCACACTACCAAAGTCTCTTAACAAGAACTATTAAAAGAGCCTCCGAATTGGTTTCCCTGTTTCAATCCTGGCCCCTAAAGTTTATCATTGCTTAACAAGCAGTCAGTAACCTCTTCAACCTGAAAGCCAGACAAAGCCTTTTAATTCAAAACTCCCCAATGGTTTCCCATTCCTGTAGCCTAAATCTACTCTTCTGTATGGCAGACAAGACCGACAGATCACTTAGCCATCTACTTCCTCCTGCTCACTTCACTGTTCGTATGGACAGATGATGCTCCAGCTTCTGTGCCTTTGTACTTGCCAGTCTCTCTGACCATAACATTTCCCCCCAGGTTCCCATATTCCTTCAGATCTCTAATATCACCTGTCAGAGACGCTTTCTCTGACCACCCTATGTAAAAAAAAAGAACCCCTAACACATCCTATCCTCCTTAACCTGCTTTATTTATTTTTATTCAGAGTATTACTCAACAACTAATGAATATATATATATTCTTCCCCAGAGCTAAAGTACAGTGATGACACAATTCCTTCCTTAATGTATGTTCTCATGTTTTCAGTAAATACTTACAGTTTCAAGGTTTTACTATAACAGGCACTGTGTGTGATTTAAACTTTAAATATAATATTCAAATTAATCCAGAAAGTAATTATAGGCAGGAGATGGGTATATTTTACAGATGAAGGACTGAGTCTTACGTAGCAAAATACCCAAGGTCATACAGCCCAAATTTGACTGTGTTTTCAACTGATGAAAAAAATAAGCAAACAAAATACCTGCCTAGTCCCCAGTGCCTTCCTAATGCTAAGAGTATATTTTGGTAATCGTGTGGTTTGTGCAGTTTAAGCCAGCCTTGTCTAATTTTATCCCTGGATTTTAAAGAACAGAGTACTCGCTCCAGTGTCACAGGGATGAGGTCAAACACACACATGTCTGTTTCTGGGACAGGTGTCCTCTTACCCTGAGGAACAAGTTCTTTGGAAGCCATGTTTTAGAGTTCATATAGTAATGCTTCAACAAGATTTGTCCAACCTTAAAATGTAAGTATGATAAAAGTCAGTATTTCATGTAGAAATATACAGCGAAGACTAGTCTATGTACCATGGGGAAGGACAGTTTGATATCCTAAGTGAAAATAATCTCTGAAAATTATACCCATAATGCAGCTTATTGTATTCAAAAAGAATAGACACTGGGTTTGAAGCCAGTTTTGTCACTAAATAGCTACATGGCTTTATGTGGGCAAGGCACCTAAATAATTAAGCTTCTTTTAGCTTATGTATGAAATAAGATAATACTATAAAGATAATTGGAGGATTTGAGACAGTGCATCTACAGCACTGGGCGCATAGAAGATACTTAAAAATAGTAACTTTTATTCACGTTGGGAGAAGCACCCTAACATAAATATTCTACAACCTGAAAGCAAAGGAGACTTTTAGTGTCTCCCAATTAATCCACTTTACCTACCCTGCCCTTCTCGCCATCCTCCCATCAATAAGTAAACAACATACAGAATTAAATCTAAAATACATAAAAATTTAAAAAAAAACATGGGAAGGAATTATCAATTCTCCTTTGTGAATCAGACTGTAGGACTGTTTAAAATAAGCCTAACAATATCGTGCTGTTATTAACGGAGCACTGTAAACCACAAAACAATATGAAATGACTACTGTTCTTAGAAAGTACTCTTTCTTTACTCATTTCATCTAAAATTGAACTAACAACGAGCTCTATTTACTATTTACATAGAGAAATAGGCTTACCCTAATATGAGGACAAGAATTCAGGCCTAAAAATATTCCATATTAGTATGATTAACAAAGCTTTTGAATTAGGGTTATTTGTATTTTTCTGTATTTAATATTCTTTTGTATTTTACAATCCATATTTCAATTTTATCATAATTTTTGTTAAGATTTATTATTTATTAGAAAGAGAGGATGTGCACAAGAGCAGGGGGAGGGGAAGAGGGAGAGAGAGAATCTCCAACAGACTCCCTGATGAGCACAGAGCCCAATACGGGGGCTCTATCTCAGGGCCCTGAGATCAAGACCTGAACTGAAATCGAGAGTCAAATGCTTAACTGACTAAGTCACCCAGGCACCCCCATTTTATCATAATTTTTAATTCTTAATACTAAGATGGTAAACTAATGGGAAAAATTAAGGATAAACTCAAGAACTTAAGGATAAACTCTTGAGGATGGTGCAAACAAATTTTAAAAGACAGTTCTTTCAAAATAACATTTTTTTCACATAACTCTCAGTTTCCATTATAACTATGTATTTTATCTTAATCCCTTACTCATTCCCATTAGAGAATAAACAATATAATTTTCTTTATAATCATTTACTGAAAAAATACAACCAAGATGATTTCTGAAGATGTAATATCTTTTGAAGTATTTAAAATACAAAACAATATTCATATATAAGGGCAGAGAAACAAGAATTCCAGAAATACTGTTGAATCTCTCAGTGAAGAACCAAGTATGTGGGGTAGAAGAATGGAAGTGCGGATTATTTTCTCCACCTTTCGGTCTTTCTTGTTATTACTGAGAGAAGAGTTGCTCTGTTGGCCCGAATAATCGCAAGTGATTATTTAACAGTTGTACCTGTCACAAGTTAAGTCATTACACTCTGTACTTTGCATTGCACAAGACGATAGAAAAGCGAGTGTGAGATACAATGACATAGGTAAGTCTAGTTCCTCACATTGCTTCAAAGTGCTAAAATTCGGGAGATAAACAGCCAGCCAGATTTTATGTCCAATTCAGCACTGTGGACAGTCAGCCAGAAGCAGTTTTCCTGTTCAAATACAACAGATGCTGTGTTTCTTCCTTGTAAGGAAAGAATTTCACCACATTTAGTGTAGAGAAAGTTGGCACAGTGCAATCAGTTATGCGGAGTGACACCTGAAGGTAATTTATGTGTGTGTGGAGAAAATAGTTTGCTTAGTCATGTCTAGTAGCAAAAATGTTTTCTTCACAAATAACTGTGTTGCCAATTGTCAGTCAAGAAAGGACAGGTTACTCTGCAGTAAAAAAAGAACTCTGGAAATCTCAGACTCAGTTTACATATCTAAGGCAGGTTTTCTTTTCCTTTCTTTTTTCTTTTCTTTGTTTCTTTTTTTTTTTATGTGCAAGTATATTTATTATAGGATTGTCTGAAAGCAAAGAATAATGAAAAAAAAAAAAAAACCTAAATCGACAGGAAGGCAGGTTTTCAAGTGGGACCCAGCTGAGCAGAGAACTCTGACACCCAGGTAACTGAGGCGCCATCTTGGCAAGTGCATTTGTGACTGCTGAGGCAGGAAGAGGAAATGTGACGAATCACACCCTCAGCCTCATGGATCACAGTTTCTACAAGAAAGTGGCATTTGTCGATTCTGACCTCATTTAATTGGCCAAAGCAAGTCACAAGGCCATGCTAACTTCCAAGGGGAGGTAGGGATGTGCAATTCTATCAGGTACCCAGTGAAGAATTAAAACATTAATAAATAGCTCAAACAGTACATCACAACAATTTAAATGCTTAAGTAACTGACTACCTATTGCTCTTTTTTTTTTTTTTAAGGTTTTATTTATTTGAGAGAGAGAGAGAGATCAGGAACAGAGGGGAGGGGCAGACGGAGAAACAGACTCCCCACTGAGCAGGGAGGCAGATTCGGGGCTCTATCCTAGAACCCTGGGATCATGACCTGAGCCGAAGGCAGACACTTCACCAACTAAGCCACCCAGGTGCCCCCTACCTATTGTTCTTAAATAAAGAATTTTGTTGGGTTGAATCAAGACCTACTTATTGAATATATGCATGCATGTATGTGTTGAACATATCTATGAATAGAACAAAGTACTATATTCCCTGCAGAAGATACAAACAAATAAGATACAGATCCTGCTGTAATGTATTTAGACACAACCGCCAGTGCCACCTTCATCACAGCAAATAACAACAGCTAATATTAACTGAGCACTTTCTCTGTGCCCAGCACTGTTGTAAGGGTTTCTGTGGCACCTATTACTTTTTATCTCTACAAGTTACCTGAAATGACCACCACTGTTATCCTTATTTTGAGATTTGATTCCTCTAAACTGTTCTAAAATGTTTGTACACATTATGTTATACATAGCATTCAATTCATATCATGTTGTTTTTCTATGCCCTACTTAGCACATAGTGTGGCATTGAGGGACCTGGAGACAGAATAAAATAATGATGATGAAAAGTTACAGAAAATTTAAGAGCTTGGACTATGGCCCAGAGGGGGGAAGGGGGAAAAAAGGCTCAGATGGGTTGGCCTGTAATGTGGGCAACCACCACATGGATGAATGCGGAGGTTCCTAGAAGCTGGCAGGGGGAGAATATTTCTATTTTTAAGGAAAGGCAATTTATAGGTTAAAACTACATGAAACTTCTCAGGTCATAAAAAGACTAACACTAATAATGCCACACTTCGTATATCTCCATCATTGTTTTTCCCTCTAGAGGAGAGAGGTTTGCACACAGACACCCACACCTTCCCACCAGAAGCAGATTGTAGCAACTATAAAGTAATTTTACTGTCTTAAGTGAGCCACCCAACACTAGAGAGAATGGTCTTAATAGAAGCAGCCCGGGTGAGCTCTCCGAGATATAATAAAGAACTTGTCTTCAGTCAGCTTTCTAAACACTGAGTTTTGCTAAATACTAAGAGCTGTTGTGGAATCTCTCCTGAAAGCTTTATTTATTAAGTGGAATTTTTTCATCAGGAAAGGTTTTAAACAATCCTGCCCAGAGGTAGTAAAATGGATTCGGTTGATTAAGAAAAGAAAAGAAAACCAAGTCTTCAGTAAGTACCTGTGTGGTGGCAGATTCGATCTCTGCCCTTGAACAGATTAAACCATGAACTAGATACCTTTGGGGTTCCTTCCAAATCTACGCTTTTCTTTTTTCAATAATTATGTTCAGTTGGGGGTAAATAGCTGCTGTGAATTATGTGTGAGTCTACTTTCTTAATCTTGACAAGTGGGGTTACAGACTGCAAACAAAGAAAAAAGTGTTTCAAACAATGGCGTCATGATAAACAAGATAGAAATAGATTATTATAAAACTTGACCTAGGTAGCTAGGGCAATTAGCATTCATGTTATGACCTTTTTTACATAAAAAAAACTCTTTTTTGCATTTCCTACTTTTGGTACAAGTACATTCTAGAGCAGATAGAAATACCACATTATCTCATGTTAGAGATAACTAGTTCTGAGATGGGACACTTTGCCAGAATAGGAAAAGGAATCACATTTGAATTTTTATTTTTACAAAAATCACAATTTGCCCTACTTGAATATCTTCTAATAAAAAGGATGTACCTAGCAAACTGTCCCCAGTATACTTATTCAATTTTATTTTCTGCTCCTTTTCAGAAGTTCAGCTTTCTCCTGAAAATCCACTACAATTTCCTTACCAGTCTTGACTTTTTCCATCAGCCTATTATGCCCTCGTCCTTGTTCTCCCTTTACTGAAGTCCTACCCATGCTTCAAGTCCCAGATGAGATCCCACATCTGCCAAGAAACATTCTTCAAAGATTCCAATGCATACTTTCTTCATGTTAAAAATTTGTTTAAAATTCTTACATGTTAAGAAGTATTATTTTAAATAGAAAATACAAAGTATAAAACAAATCTTAACACAATTTTAAGTATTTTTGTGGTCAACAAATTCCTTTTCAGCATTAACTTTTATTTTTAATGTTTTATGTCCCTATACGACCCTCATCTTGCAGTCATATTTATATATAAACCTCTTTTGAGAACGACCAATTTCCATTTCATATATGAGGGCTAATAAATGCCCTAAGGAGGTTAACCATAAAGGAATGAAACTAACCCCACCAAATATTTTTCCATAACTGTATCACAGAGTATAAAGAGCTTCCACTTCCTTTACTAGAATTTATAATTTGGATACATTGGTAACTAAGTGATTTTATGAAGGAGGAAATTGTAAATCACTGTTTGATGGGCTTCTTAAAAGGCTGTTTCATATACTAGATGTTACCAAAGATGCTGATCTGGAATTTATACAAAGTAGAGTAGTGCTTAAAAAGTATTCTTTCACAACATCCAAAAAATAATATCAACCTAAAAATGATTAAGCTTATGGGTAACATGTTTATGAATAATTTTGGAGTTATCTGTGAACAGGCTATTTATGGCTCTCCTAAGTTAGAGAAAGATTCTTTTGTGCCAATGAAGTATAGCTTTTCCCACATGTTTCTTGTACAGAATGAACACCCAGAAAAGACCACTTGGCCACAGTACAACACATTCATCCATTTATTTACTGAGTTCTTACTCTTTCCTAGGTACTAAGATATATACTTGTGATATAGTAATGAATAAAATACTGTTTCTATTTCCAACAAGTTAATCCTAGTGAACTTAATATATAAATAGACAATTGTAATACAACGTAAATAACTGTTATAAAGTATGCATGGACTGCTGTGAAGCTAATGGAAGACTGGCAAACACATATCATGTCTAAATCAAGTCCTAAAAAATGAGCAGACATTAACAGTAAGCAGAAGAGGAAGGGAGGATGGAGACAAAAGAAAAAAACGACTTTAGGAAGCAGAGGCAAAGTACAAAGGCTTGGAGTCGAGAAAAGGCTTGACAGACATCCAGAATGTCATAGAATCACAGAAATTGGAACTCAAAAAAAAGATATATAACAAGAAAGAAGGATAAAAGTAAGCGGGGCTCAGATCACGAGAAGCCTAGCGTACCATGGCAAGAAGTATGCATTTTCTCTAAAAAGCCATGTGTATTCTTCCATTAAAGATTTATTTTGGGGAATGAGATGAGTAAGATTTGCATCTTTAATAATCACTCTGTTTGTAGTATGTCGAGTCAGCTGGATTGACAGTAATATATTAGTCAGGAGGCTACTGCAATAAAGCAGGTGGACCATAAATATATTACTGGGACCAGAAAAATATAAATTGATTTAAGAAACGATGGATATGTAGTGTTCTTCGGACTTGATGACCACCTGACTCAATAACTTTCTTAGAGTCCTCTTTCCTCTACATTCAAAACTCAAAAAAAGTGTAAGTAGCTCATAAACTGGTAATATAGGAAAAGAGCACCTGATGAAGTTAATCCTATAACAAGAGCAGACCAGAGACCACAAATAAGTTTGGGTAAAAAACAGATTTTTCAAGAATTTAATTTTAATGAAACATACTTTTTAACATATAAAGTACTCAGTGAATTATTTTTCTAGAGCTTACTATTTGACTTATAAGGAGTTAATGAAAAAAATTACTCTGAAAAATCATATGCCTCTTTTTTTAAGATTGCAGTACTTTCTACAAATACCCAGAGAGACTGGCAAATCTACAAAATGACAGCAAATTAAAGTTACAAAATTAAGCAATCACAGCTATGGTGGTATTTTAATTCTGCCATTCTGTTGTGGTGACCATTCCAGATTCTTCTTAAATAAAAACTGTTAAGACATTTAAAAAGTCTCTTGTTTATTTTAGCTGTGAAGAAAGGTTGTGCTTTATTTCTTCATATTAAAGAATTTCAAATTAACCTTTCATTTACTGCAATTATATAAATTACCAGCAATGACATTAATGGTCTACATCTTCCCTGAAAGCCAAAGTATGTATTCTATATATGCTCATTTAAAAGTTGTCTCAAATGTGTGTTTAACTTCTTCCAAATCCTGACATTCTAGAGAAATCCCATACAATGTGTATTTTATTAAAAAAAAAAAACTTTAAAAGAATTTCTGTCATGAATATAAGTTCTACCATTTCTAACTAGCTAGCTTCCTAAAGATAATAAATGTGAAAACTGATGTCAACAAAAGTGAAACACAATAGCAGCAACAGTCTTTGAATTTAGGAATGTCTCACTCTGGAGCTCACGTCCTTTTCCAGGACACCACATGCTGTTACTCTGCTTATGATTCACGTTCTACATTTCGAGAGAGCAGGAGAGGGTTTTCCTGCACTTCAACAAATAAACCACACATGTGAAATAAAGGAACACTCTGGCTTAGAGTCTATGTGAAAGACTTGACAGCAATCTCAACATAAACCAATAGGTCGGCATATTTGCCAAATAAGCTGCTGTCAACTCAGGTGGCTTTAATAAATAAAAGTCACCAGTTCCCAGCACCACTATTCTGCAGACAAGGCAGGCATCTCTTGAGTATTGATTGTGGTGCTCCATTTATGGGGCGAGTAACAAGAAGGAGCATGATAGGAACCCTGACAGCATGGTCAGGATAACCATGGCAAGAGAAATGCTCACCCACTGCCACAAAAGGGCATGATGACTCTATTTTAAGCATGTGGACGTCTGACATGACGTACAACCTTATGCATTAGAGGAAAAAACTACAGCTAAAAAGTGGAAGATATAGAAAGTCAGATTCGGGATCAGGTATGCAAGTACTTTCTCCTCCTTAGAACACTCAAAAATGTAATGGACTCGCGCTGCCTCGCTGGCTCAGTCGGTAGAGCATGAGATTCTTGATCTCGTGAGTTCAAGCCCCATCTTGGATGCTGAGATTCCTTAAAATAAAAGTCTAAAAAATGGAATGGATTTAAGGAATTATCAGGTAGTGAATTACCTTTCCATGAGAGTGTACAAATTCAAAATGATAAACATATCTGACTCCCTGTCTGGATGCCATGCATGTGATTAAATCATTAAAATTCCTACCTTTGGGAAAATTCTCTGATTTGGGTAAAATTCCACTAGCTTTTTTAAACTTCAGTCTTTTTCTAAGTGTTGATTTTTATTTTGGTTGGAATAAGATATATGAAATCCTATGTGAGGGGCACCTGGGTGGCTCAGTCAGTTGAGCATCTGACTCTTGGTCACGATCTCAGAGTCATGAGATTGCACGCCGCATCAGGCTCTGTGCTCAGAGAGGAGTCTGCTTAAAATTCTCTCCCTCTGCCCCTCCCCACTATTTCATGCGTACACACACGCTCTCTCTCTCTCAAATAAATAAATCTTAAAAAAAAAATTCTGTGTTCAACATTGGTCTTAACCACACAAGCTTACTTTCTGGTTTTCCATGTTCCGGCAGTTATTTCCTCCCTCCCTCCCTCTCTTCTTTCTCCTCCTCACCCTCTCTCCATTTTTTCTCTCCTCTCCCTTGCTCCATTCTTGCTTTCCAGTACTCTCCACTGCTCCCTCCCTCCCCCTCTCTCCTTTGACTTTCCTTTTATCCAACACTTACTTAGCATTTACAATGCATCAGGCACTCTTCTAAATGAATTCAAATGTTCTTTAATTTAATCCTTATCACAATCAGTGGCAGAGGGGCAATTTATTTTTCATCTATTTGAGTCAGAGAAAGGGTAAGTAATGTGTCCAGTATCACATTAATAAATTTGTTTCTGCAACGTTTGTTTTCCAAACGGTGCTTCAAAGTGGAAAAAATAACAGTGTGCACAATGAACCAATCTGTCCCAAGAAGCCAGGTGTAAGAGTCACAGCCAGATGAAGACAGCATTTCGGAAAAATATCATTTACCTATTTGTTTTAAAAGTTCAGCAGAAGGAAAGATTATACAAATTAAATGAAATAATAAAGTTAGGAATGGACCCACCCAAAATTATTTAGATGCCAAAGTAAGCCAATCCCAGCTGTTATTCTTTGCTCTGGCTGCCATCCTCAGAAGAGCAGCATGGGGGAGTGTGGGCAACCGGCTGCAGGAGCAGCTGGGCCTATTTGTTAAGAGGAAAAAAATAGTCAGTGAAGACAAAGGGAAATTGCCATGGCTAGCAGTGTGAATGGAAACTTGGAGTCTGGCTGGGGAACCTTAGAAGTGAAATGCACCAGAGCTGGAGGCAACAAAATTGCAGTATTCCACAAGCTTCTACAAGGGCAGCATTCCCTCCAGCAGTGCCTTTGCAGGCAAGAGTTTTATTCCAAGACAGCAAAACTTACCAGTGATCGATTTTGTATACATTTCCTCATATTACCAGTATTTTTGGACATTCAGAAGTAAAGCAATATCAAGATCTGTTCTAACTATGCAGTGGGTATATATTAGCAGACTAATGGGACAAACGGTATTCTGACCTGAAGGAATATGTTCCTATTATTATATATTCACTTATAGGCATGCATATGCCTAGTAAACATAATTATATATTCCAAAACGTAACTGCATTCCACAAGATCCTAGTATTATAAAAGGCAACTAAAGTGTTTCTACTGCTTTATTTGCATGTAGTCTTTCTCATTGTTTTTAATTTCCTAATCTTTTATTTTTATTCTTGCCTAATTTTATTGATTTAAGTCTTAGAGACTTCTCTTTTTTGTTCTCCAGATATGAAAAATTCTCCTACAATCTTAAAATACATCACACTTCAGTTTGGGCATACACATTTTGGAGCAAGTAAAAAACATTTGGCAAAAAAATCTGTCATAAGCAGTGCCCAGTACGTAACTTTTATCTTATTTCTCAGAAATATAATGACAAAGATATAATTACATTCTTTTAATTATAAGCGTAATTGACTTAACTGTAATATTTTTCTTCTTCCTGTGGTTATCTAAATATTACAAGGGGATTCTGCATTGGGGAATTACTTAAAAATCAAAGCATATTAATGTGTTGAAGTTTAAACATACTAACTTCTCATAATTATGACAATATAGTAATTGATATTTTTTGGTGGCTCATAATATCCATTCTAGCATTTCATAATCCTAGCTTCTCTCTTATCTTTCTTCACTCTAGACAATTAAAAGGAAATATTTTGTGTTCCCTTATTAATAAGATGGTGCAGTTATATGGCTAACTGAGTACATCAACTAAAACGATAACATTTGACTTTGAAAAAAGATTTTTTTTCTGTTTAATTTAAATTTTAAACATGGGTGGTATGGCTATTCTAAGAATACACCATATGGTTAACTCAAGTTTAAGCAGACCCTTAAACTGTCAGCAAGCTCAATATTCTAGTACCCATTCTAAGCAATTATAAAGTATCTGTCAGATTATCATTCATCTGACCAGAAATATGTGTAACATTCATGCATTGTGATAATGTTGAACTTGAAGTTTCTTTTTCTTTTTCATAATGAAAAATAAGTCCTATCAGTTTCATCACTAATGATAGAGCTATTTCAAAAGAAACCATTTTTATTTTCCATTACTTTCCACATTTTCTTTTAAAAATGTGTTATTTTTTGCCTCGCTGAAAATGATCAAAATGATCCTATTTTCTATATATTATTTTGACAACTTTAGTTTCTAAAAATAAAATAATCAGGTGCTTCCTGTTTCCATATTTATTTACTCCTTATAGGAGAAAGGGACAGTGACAAATGTGTGCTTTCTCCTGAGTTAACTTCACTTTTAAGCTTTCTGTTTCTATCCATTAATTTCTTCTTTCATGTTAGATGTATTATATTTGAGTTTTTAGTATGGTGCTAAAAAAAAAAAAACCTCAAGGATACAATGATTTCAAAATATATTGTCAATTTTTGTTAGATAAAATACTAATAAGGTACATTTTTTATTGGTTCTTTCTCAATTAACTTGGGTTGGAAAATAAACTGAAAATACCTTGCATAAGCTAACTATAATTATAAAACTTGTATACATTGTTTATTCATCTCACTATATTATTGCCTACAGCCATGCTTTTAAAATAATAAATCCACAAGACAAAGGCAATGTAGTCAAATTATTCATAAACCAACCTTTGCACAGGGATAAAGTGATAAAAAGAAAACAAATATTCTTGCTTTTGTTCATTTAGAATATTCTTCAGAAACAAAGGTGTTGAGTAAGTTATTACCCTGTTATGGTCTTGCCTTTGTTTTCTGCTTTGTTGCTGATTTCATGCACTAGCTCTTTGTCTCTTCATAGTTCATCACTCTAGAAATGAATGCGATGCTACACTGGACACTGGAGATCACGACTGAAGCAAGTGGGAAGAAAAGATGCTTGAAATGTGACATCGATCATGTAATGGCCCAGATGAATTCAAACCACCCTCTGCCAAAGCCTTAAACTGTGCCTTCCAATAATATACAGACATTTCCTGAATACTTTTAAAGCAGTTCCGGATTTTTCTTCAAAACTTTAGGAATAGAAGACCTGAAGCCAAAGTAGGGTCTAACATTTTGGAGCAGGGGCAGAAGAGTATTCTCATCCATTTTCCTGACTTGGGAATGCTCCCCCCAAGCCCTACCATCTCTTTTCGTGCCACCTATATTAGGAACCTATTTAGATGTAGCATCCAACAAAAGAATATAGATTGGTGACATTAATGTGAATAAACATAACAATTAAATTCTATACACTAAATGCAATCAATGAAATATATTAAGTACCCAAGGTACATTAGATTCTAATTCAAACAATAAAATAAATTTGTCTTCAAAATTTTCAAAATTTATCTGTGAGTTTACGTTAATCATATTACTCATGTAAAAAAAAAGAATTGCTTAAAGTCATATAGAAATGGGGGCAATTTAATTGAGCACGAACACAGAACATTTGTGATACTACTGTGTGTGGGAAAGCTATGAACATAGTAGAACACAGTAACTTAGATATCCAAGGGTAACTGTCTTTCTAGGAGGACACAGCACATTATACGCAGTGGGATGGTGGTGGGAAGGAGGCAGGAACGGTGGCAAGACAGGATTAGACATGGATGATTTGCTCCTCGCTTCTTACCCCACTCATCTCCAAGACTGTGCTCTGGTTCTTCTTCCCAACCCCATGCTTCTGTAAGTTCTTTGTGTTAACTTTCCGTATTGAAAAAAATCCTGCTCCATCATGACTTGTGTCTTCTTAAAACTAGGCCTTAAGCTTCTCAGGAATAGTGTGTGAGTAGAGGTGCTATGTATGTGTGTGTGTTAATAAACTTATTTTAGAATAGTTTTAGATTTACAGAAAAGTTGTAAAGATAATGCAGAGTTTCCATATACCTACCCCCTTTGCCCCCTATTAACAGCTTACACAGTATGGGTACACTTGCCACAATTAATAAACCAATACTGACCCATTATTACTAACTGAAACTCACACTTTATTCAGATTTCCTTATGTTTTTAACTATTATGGTTCCAGGGTCCCATCCAGAAAATGAATCACATTTACAAAACTGTGTTTTTTATTCTTAAATCCCTAGCATGACAGTCAATATCTAAAGCTTGGAAGAAGCTCAACAGAGTAGTCACGGAATAAGTGAATGGCTGAATAAATATTTCTTAAAAAGATACAGAAGCTTCTGAATCCCTGAAGGGAAAGATCAGGATATATAACAAAAAAAAAAAAAAAAAAAGAAGTGGACCTCATTTCATTAGTCCAAGAAAACTTCCCCTGAGAGATGAAGGAGTTCTGGAATCTTACAAAATGCTTTTCCACAATTCACCAAAATTCAATGTTTTCTCGTCTGAACTCTATGATACCTTGATGCATCACAATTTATATCATCAATGATCATTCACAACAGATATAATGTATATGTTAAATTATTACCTATATATATCATCTACTAAAAAAATACGTAGAGAATGGTATAATACTCATGAATTTAAGTATATTTATCAAGACCAAGGGTGTGATTTGGAAATCTGAATAAATGACCCCCTTAACCTAGGTGGTAGACCTAAAGAGGGGAAAAAACGAAAAAGGTAATGTGAAAGCAAGGCTCCCTTGAAGCATGATCACACTTCGCCCACCGAGAGTTTCTCCCGCTCCGGTGGAGTGTGCACCCAGTCACCTGCGGGGCTTGTTAAAACACAGCTTCCAAAGCACCAGAATTATTGATGCAGGAGCTCCCTGGGGAGACTAATGTTGCCAGTCTCTGACACTTTGCATAGCACCCCAGCGCTTGTTCCCTCTGGGACCCCAGTTCAGAAAAGGAACAAAAGAAAATCTCCAGTAACTTCATCTCCTCTGCAATGAAATTCAACTAAGCCTTCTGTCAGGTGAATTTTTTAGCAGTGGCTCTACCTCTTAAAAAAATTACGTAAGCCTTTATAATTTTGTCATTTTGGCCGTAACATAGAAGCCAACAACAACAGTAAAAAGTTGGGTTTTGTTTTTATTCACTAGAACTAAACACCCAGCCTTTAATTACTGGTTTTAGGAATGATCAAGTCATTTTATTCTATTCATAAGAGTCTTACCAAGAAGAGAAGAGAGAGGAGAAGAGAAGAGAAGAGAAGAGAAGAGAAGAGAAGAGAAGAGAAGAGAAGAGAAGAGAAGAGAAAAAAATAAATACTCCTTGTTCTCAAAAATCTTAGAATGTTTAAAGACAAGTCCATAAACTAGGGAATATTATAAGCCATTACAACACAATATCCATTTCCATGATACATTTAAGTTTTCTACAATAATCATATGAGATTGACAATATTCATTAGTCCCTTTACACTTGTGAGAAAAGTCAATGATTTAGCAAGAATAATACAGCAACAAACAGGATATATGCACTACAGATTCAAACCCAGGATTTTAAAATTGTGCGTCCATACTTAACTCTTTCCACTAGAACATACTGTTTCCTAATCACAATTTTTAAAAGTATTTTGGAGAAATTATACACACTGGGAGGTCTCGTAAGGGAAGGAACAGAGTCCTACAATTTTAGAATTGGAAAGGATCTCAGAAATCACACGGTCCATAATAAACTCTTGGACTCAGGGTTAGGAAAAAAGCCATCAGGAGGCATGAAGAGCTATATGCAATGCTGTCAACACAGCTCCTCTTTGGCTTCAGTTCCCCAGTGCATCTTGAGCTTTGAATTTAAAGCCCTCCTCATTGCCCATCATTTCCTGGGAGGGAATGGGTCAGAAAGGAAAACATCAGTGTCCCTAACTGACCTCTATTTTCCCCGTTTTACTCCCATTTTCTTTGCTGCTGTTCTTTTCCGGTTCTGGAGTTAGTCTGGCTACCTAACACCACCACTGAGACTGATCCTTTGGGATGCTGCTCCTCTGTTCTACCCTGTGAATAACAGCCTCTTTTTATTCTGGTTTCAATGAATTAAACTTAAAACTCAGAGAAAAGGAACCAAAATGGACTAGAAAGAGACAGGCTTACATAAAGAATATGCTAACTTACACTTAACCCAAGTTGAGCAAGAGAGTGGAGGGCAGGCATACCCACTCCTGTTGGGTACCCTAATTCCTTCCCACTCCAATCCCCACAGCCACAAGAGTCACAAGGGCATCAGCTGCCCACTAGAAACACAGGCTAGACCAAGAGGACAAGTTGCCCAGGTGGCTAGAAAACAAATACTAAAGTTTCATATTTCATTATTTCCTAAGTCGTGAATTTTGACAAGTTTTGAATGGCAAATGAGTACAATTAAACTTTGATTTTTAATTCAAAGGTCCTGTCTTTCTATTCATTGAATTAGACAACAAAAATGAAACGAATACTGAAGATAAACTGAGGGCCAATATATATACACCATTCACTACAAACATGTTTTCATTCCACTTTTGGCCTAAGATGGGAGAGAAATAAAAATATCTCTCTGGAAAAAGAGCAGAGGAGGAGGAAATGAGGAGGGGATGTGGTGGTGACAGCAACACAGTGGGGTAATCAAAGAATGAAGTGATAAGAGAAAAAAATGGGAGGGCTGTGGTGATCGTGCAGGAAAGACAAATGCAGCAAAAGGTAGATTAAAGAAAAACACAAAACAAGAAGAACCTTGATTATAAATGTGCGAATATGGCTAACAGGTCTGGAGGATGTCCGGAGGCTCTAGTCGCTCCACTATCATGCAGTTTGGAGAGGAATGGAGAGGAATAGAGAGAAAACGCCCTAGCCTCTCTCCTAATGCATGTCTTACCAAAGGAGCCACAAATAGTTCTTCCGGATTCCTTAGTTTTCTTGGTACTCCTCACCCCACTCCCCCATCAGACTCTCCTTTTAAAAACAGGGCCCTAAATCATTTTGTTTCATTTATATAGCCAGTCAATGAGCATTACTGAACACCTACTAAGAGGTCAGAATTGCACCCCACACCAGCTATCCTACCTGTTTCTCTGCCGGAAGGTAGAACAGAAAGCTTTCTTTTGCTTTCAACACAAGCACTATATGCTAGGCTGTTGGCTGCTTCTAAGACACTGCTTTGTTTAACTTTTGACAGTGTGGTCTGGTCTTAGTAATACTAGTTCTACGTGTTTTACAAAGCTGGGTCTACAGTAACCTTTCTCAGTAACTTTGGTTTATTTTGTGGCTTTGGTCAGCTATCTTCAAGGTGCCATCAGATGACGTTCCAACTTTCCTCTTTCTTTAAGTTCCAATCTTACAATTAAGGATAATTTAATTTCTTACACTATCAAAAAAAAATAATTCTACAGTGACTTACAAACATGAGAGAACCCAATATTCCTTGTTCCTTCTAATCATCTACTCAAGTAATAGCTGGATTTCATGAAAGTAAATCTTTGCCTTCAAGTAAAAAAAAAAAACTGTACTGATTAAGGATCCTCTCTTATTTTAAGTTCTAAGTTAATAATTAATAAAAATTTAGAACTACAAAAAAGGAACCAGGGTAGACTAGTTCTCTCTAAACTTCTGATTGATTGAATAACCTCTGAAAAGCTTCCTACGCTAAATTATTTGCCACATTAATTTGCATTGTCTCGTGTAATTCTTCCAGCATACTGCAAATTACATATTACCCCATTTTAGAGATGAGAAAATTCATAATCAGAAAAGATAAGGACCTTAGGATTATATAGCCAGAAGCAAGATTCATATTCAGTATGCCTCATCCAAAGCCTAGAGTTTCTAGGCCAATGAAAATAGAATGTGAGAGTGTTTTGTAATTCCTGGGCCTATACTATTCTTCTGTGCGTACTGTGCCAAAGCCATGAGCTAAGTCCTTGAACAGAGAGCAATAATGGCTGAGAGTTCAATTACCAGGAATAGAAGCCCCAGAAATCAGGCAAGTCATGGATTTCTCTTTTCCTTTTCCACACTTGTAGAGGGAAGATTACCAGGGCAATAGGGCCATATAGTGAGAATACCCTGAACCAGGCATTAGTACTAATGGAGGCTGAACACTTCTTGAGTTAACCAGTTGCCTTGGCCATCACCATACATATGAAGTCAAGTCATCAATTCCACAGACATCTCTGTTCTTGAAATCAGCACATTCTTCAGAGACTAAAACACTGGATTCAAATGTGGCATTCATACATCCTTTTCATTCATAGTGCAGAAAATCTAGCCTATACAATATTCCGTCTTATCATTGTCATCCTTATGAGTACAAATAATTCTTGCCTAAGTCCAAGAAATAACTAATGACATTGATAGTTTCTCTTATGCTTCAAATGTTATTTAAAACCATGCTGCAAGAAAATCATTATTAAAATAGCCATCATCTTTCGTAGAATTTATATAATATTCCCAAGTGTCAGATGCTGTGCTCAAAGACAATGACCAACATTTAGCCCTGCGTATTGAAACTAAGAAAATAATCTAAATCTTCACCCTGTACCTTTTGGAAAATGTTTTAATGGTATGATTTCATTTTTGTTTTGTTTTCAATTCTCTGAGACTGACCTTACAAGACTACTTTACACTGCGGTGGCCATGGATAAAGGGGCATGCATGCATGCAAAGTGCCATTTTTGGATTCCTGCAGACTAAATTCCTCTACTAAACCACAGAAGAGTTTTACACACACAAAGATAAAGGAGTAAATCTTCGTACGCTCTCCCGCTAAGAACTCCCAACGATGATTCTAGTAGATATCTTTGAAGAAATAAAACTGACTCTGCAGACTGATAGCAGTAATTTCCACTAGCAGGGACCAATTTGATGTTTGGTTCGTTATTATGTGGTCATAGAACTGAGGCCACCAAGTTGATCTCATCTCAGAGAGACCCCCTCTATGAAATCACCTCAGGCTACATGACAAATCTGACATGGTCGGCAAAGTAACTATAGGGCAACAAATTTTTGAAAGAATATTACACTGTGACAACATGACTACTGCATATATTTAATAGTCAAGAACGAGTATTGCAGTATTGTTTCTACCTTAGGGACAGGACACTCTCCTCATAAGACTTTTAAGAAATGGTTTTACGCAACTAAATTATCCTTGCAGTCTAAAATTGGCCCAGTTCATTTATAAATTCCATTTACTGTTTTTGCTAGCTCTGACCTCCCATCACCCTATCGCTATATTAAAAGACAACAGTTTTCACACTGTAACACCCAAAATCCAGATAAGGACTAAATAATTCATATTCACTCAGGGACTTCATATATCCATATGCACTTCCGTGACACTTGGGCAATATTTGTCCATAACAAATATAAGTACGAAGAACAGATCATCTAACCTCCTTACACAGACTTCCTCTACAGACAGTATATTCTGCGTAAACTACACTCAACAAAACATACTGCAATTCCTTTCATCTTACCCAGTGTTTTTAATTTAATATAAACTATTTCTTAATAAATCCATCACTTAATTCTAACTGATTCTCCCTGATGGAGATCTGGCATGAAGATCTGTGTTTCCTCCTGGGTCCTATTTAACTATTTTCTTCATGAATCATGCCTTATGACCAGTTTTTATTTATTAATCACAGAAAGATGTGTGACTAATGTCACTACTGATAATACCTAGTTACTGGCTGAGCTATGAGCTGGGTCAAGAAAAACTGGCTTGGTCACTGCCCTTTTTTTTATTTGCTCTGGGTATGAAATGAATACCACAGCTTCCAGGATGATCACTTTAAAAAAACTTCAGCTTTTACTGTGCTCTTCTAGAATTCTCTCTCAATTTTCTTCCATATAAATTGGAAAAAAAAATCTGAAGGTTGTGGTATAAAGTGAATATGTATGATTAATTGATACACTACACATACTATTAAAGCAAAACTATTGACCATGAATCTTGGAAAAATACACAGATGATCCAATCATCTTCTAAATTATTATAACTAAAATCCAAAGGTCTAGAAGATGGGATTTGGAGTGAATGCCACCTATCAGGATAAATCATACATTGTATGCTAATTAAGACCAACTTCTTCTGTCTTTTATATTAACATTATCCTAGCATTTATTGATATCCAAACTCATGCCATTCCTAAAGATTTTTCTCTTTAGGACAAGTTTCCTTCTAACCTTCTTAATTTATATCAGTCTACAGGAAACATTAATAACATAACTTTTAGGTTATAAAGTACCTTCACAGCTTTGTTGTTTCATTTGATTCTCTCAAAAATTCAGGAAGATACACAGGGAAAGCACCGTTACTATCCCTATTTTCAAATTAAGGAAACTGAGGCACAGACAATTATCATTAGTATAAGCTGAAGGACTAGAGCTGAAGTAGAGACCTCTGGCTGTACATCCTGAAATCTCTGAACTATGACAAATCTGTTCTTAAGTGGTTATAGCTAAATATAGATAGACTAATTAATACTCTTTATCCCAATTTCATATGTATAGATATATATTCCATGCTCAATTCTATATTCATAAGGTCAACACATTTTAGGAGTGATCTTCTGCCATATCCATGCCTTTACTTTGCTATCTCTTCACGAGACATCCTCTGATTACACAGCCACTCTCCTTGGCTTCTGTGATTGTCATTCTTTACTGGGTCTTTGATTACCTACCCCATCTGCCAAACTTCCTTGATTGAATTTCTGGGGTTTTCCATGTACATTGGGATTTCTTCTTTGACACGGGGCTTGGCTCATTTGTTTTTTCTTCTTTGAGCTCCATTATCAAGAGGGTTATTTTTGCCTTCCCTGTAACCTCATTAATGCAGGATGGTGAGAGATAAGGAGAGAACAGACATCAACAGAGAGAAGTGGCTGAATCTAGTAGGACTCTACTCCCTTTCTTCTTTCTCTCCTTCACTTCTGTCATGAGGATCAAAGCTATTTTTCAAGGAAATCCTTGGGTAGAATATTATAAATTTGAATTAATCACACCAGTGATATCCTCTTTAGGGTACTGGTTATAAAACTGGCTGTAATTCTTAACCTTGCATAAACCCTTAAATATTTGCCTGGTGCTGTTAATGTCAACTCAAACCTTGACTGAAAAGTCCTGCAAAGCAGGACAGCACCTTGCTATATTTTTGTTAGCCCAATTTATCTTATACCTATAAAATACATTGAAAGGATATTCATTGCCTCAACAAGAGTAAATATCTCATAGCTTTATCCACTAGGCTTGCTCTCAGCACCTTTGCTTAACATTGGAATGGAGTGGATATTCAGTAAGAGGGAGGAATCAGTATTATCCCACTGCAGGTGGAGGGTAGTGGGAAATAAGCAAGAAGATGCTCTGTATCTGATACCAACTTTCTACCTTGTCTTCCCTCCTCTGCCTTTTTTTTTCCCTTTTAGCTCTACCCGTCTCTCCTCCTGTTTTTAGAACATGCTACTTCCAGAGATAGAGAAGGATGGAGGAGAGAGCAAAAAGACATGTCATGGGAATTTTCATATAATTTAGCTCCAAGTTTGTATATGACACTGAAACTTTTGCCTCCTTTTTGGGAAGAGACTCTAGACTTGTGGTCTCAAGTGCCTGATATCCTGATAATGGGGGAGACTACCTCCAGGGAGCCCTACTGGATTTATCTGCTGAGGGTTGGGCAGCAGTCCAGAGTCCATTATTTATATCCAGTGCTCCTAATTTTGAAGGACCATGTACTCATGCATATCAATCAACTAGTGACCCATTACTAAAATGTGACCATGTCTGGTATCACTGAAGATAGCAAAAGATTATACTCTGAAATCCCACCCCCGTAGTTTTTGGATACCCCTGAAATGTCCACTGAATTCCAGAGGGTACCGAGTAAGTGGGGGCAGCTTTTAGTGGCCTGAGGGGGCTGCACATGCCTCTGTGGCAGTCCTGTGCTTTCGCGGAGGAGGCATTTGCGCTTCAGGTATATCTCTGGTGTGATCGCTCAGCTGATTTCGCTAGCTAGCTAAATTGCACAAGTGAGAACATTCTATTTTCAGGTAACTATAGACTGTCTTTGTATAAAAGCACAACAGTGAGCATTTCAGTCAGTGCCATCAAATGAAAAGGTTAAGAAAAACCAAAGGGAAATTTGGTGGTAGTTTTCAGTCCAGTGTACACATAGATACTAGCAATTCTATTCCCACATTATGTAACACAACCTATAAAATCAATTACAGTTATTCCTTTGATTAAGAGAGGTGCAATGAAAAAAAAAAGAGGGATGTAATGAAGATAAGTCTGATAACAGTATTATGTATAACATTTAGACGCATGAGAGAGTTTTGGTATGCTCTGACCAAATTACAAGCTAATGAAACACTAAAAGGAGATACCTTTGAAAATACCCTAATATTGAACTACTGAAAACAAGTACCCTAATAAGGAGGTATAAAAGGCTAATACCAGGTGTAGTAGAATGGTAGCTTGCCAAAACTGGCAGCTTATCCTCTTGTCTACATAAGAAAAACAATCCATTTATTATGTTCTTTTTCTGACATCTTTCTTTGTCCATAATTCATCGCACCAAATTTTTACATTTTGATATATTTGACAAAGCTTCTTAGAAATATACATTTTGATACATACCATTATACATCTTTCCAATTCAAATAATCGGTGCTTATGCTAGGTACTCTATTTTAAATTCTTTACAAATTTAGTGTCACTGTGTCTCTTAAACTTACGTTATCTACTGGAGAGTGCTACAGGCAATCTATTTAAATGAAGAAAGTATTCATAGATTTTTAACTGTTCTAAAAATGAGAAATTTCTATAGTCAAAATCAACTGATGATTGTCCACTAAAAACAAAAAAAGATCAATCATGTCTTATACAATTGAGGCTTCCTGTTTTGTTTCTCCCTCTGGTAAATATTACACCTATGCTTTAAAAATACAGGTTTCTGTTCTTTCTACAATGGGGACATTTTTAAAGCTCACACACAATTGAAAAATGGTTCTTATGGAATTCTTGTTATTGCAACTGTTACCTGTCTCAATGATTAGTGATAATAAATACCTCTTTCTGAAAAATGTATTCCAAATTACTTTTAGGTCAGCAGTCACTTTCTCTTGACAAGTGGGTTTTGTTTGTTTGTTTATAGGAAGAATCACCAAACCTATTCATGACTGGCTTTTACTGGTCCTGATGCAAAAGCTATCTTTTGATAATTTATTTATGACCAAATGCTCCTTTCCAAGACATAGCTGCAGAATAAAATATTTAAGCACTTTCTGTTAGATCTTCAGGGAAGCAATATGAATTTACATTAAAAGAATAGATGTTAGTGAATAGTATCGTAACACTTTAATCAACATAAATCAGTTTATAAGGACTGCTAATAAACTGAATATTTTTTCACCAGACATAAAAGAAATTCTAATAATCAGTTCGACTAAAAAGCTCATTTATAGCATTCGTTAGTCATTTTAATTACATGGTGAGGACTGTTATCCCGGGTAAGAAAGCATTTTGCTTCTTTCCCCCTCCTCTCATCCCCATTATGGACAACACAAAACCAAATCAATTGCAAGTCTATTTCTAAAGCCCCTCTCCCACTTCCTTGCTTCCCAAAATGCATAAATCGGTATTCAAATACCTACTGCTAACTTGGTGGATTCAGCCCCTCAAGGCTATTTACAACCTGCTTCCTGCCCTCTTCTGTTGTGTCTGCTAGAGTGAACTTCTCATTAATACAACCTAATATTTACAAGACAAAAATGACATCTCTAAGTTGGCATGCGATTTTGCACTATTTTCAGGTGTGGTAAGTACTGACATGCTAATTAGAGGTACTTAGAATCTTAGGTCAGTTTTGCAATAATTTTTTCAGCTGCATTTTAAGGGTGTGTGAAGATCAAAGATCTGTGTTAGAGGACTTTAATTTCTTTTTTTTTTTTTTTTCAACAAAAGGATCTAAAAAGGTGACCTACCTTTATGTGACAGACGCAAGCGGGGGTGAGTGGTATCAGCCGTGTGCCCTCCTATCCACAGCTCCAGTAAGTAACCCCACAGGAGCCAGGTGACAAGGTTCGCAGCCGATGCCATGCTGCCGTGCTCACGGGGCACCCCTCAATCCTCACTTTAAGGCGGGTCTGAGTTTTACTTAGGACTCCCCTCCAGGGGCAGCGCGTGAGAGGCTTTGTCAGCAATCGAATGTGTTGTCATCAGAAAGCACAGTCCCAAAGTGCCATTTGTCAGGCTGTATTTGGATACGGAAAACCTTTCTTCCCTGAGGGCAGTTGTTTATAAGCCGGGAGCAAGAGGACATTCCAAGGAGTGAGTCTTCAGAGCCATGTCCTGTCCAGAGCTCTCTTCAGCAACTATGCGGGGAGACTCAGGAGGAAACTGTATTTTTTTTAAGTCACTTCTGCAAGCGCTTCATTCAGAAAAAATCCCCGGAGCACACGCACTGCTTTCCCGGTGGAGCTATTCTCTTCTGGCTCCCTGAAGCCTCTCCGAAGTCAGTCTCTTGCACTGACCTGCCAAACAGCTAGTTTTAATTCACCTTTCACCTTGCTAATTAAAAACAAGAAGTGCCATTCCCTCTAGGAGTTGCAGGATCCACCCAGCAGGGATGCCGTTCTGTCAGCGAGCTGTGTTTACAGGGAAAGTTCAGGCAGGGTTGAGCTGTTTCTAGGAAGTGTTTCTGGTCCACGTGCCCTGCTCCCACCCGCCCTCCCAGTATTACTGGCCCCACGTCACTCAGCGCAGGAGAGACAAGTCCATGCTTTGATGGGGAAGGGGGATCAGGAGGGAGAATGATCTATATAATAGGTTGATTATTGAAGTATATACAACAGAAGAGGATGGAGCATCAGGAAGGGCTTTTAAATGCTCACTCGCCAAGATTAACCCTTGAATAAATGCAAATCCATTTTAAATAATCTATTTGCCATCATCCAGCACCCAAATTAATTTTTTTAGTTTCCACTGAAATTGTGGGGTTTTTTCCACATATATGGCTTTCTAAAATTGATTCCATCTTATAAATGTTATTTTCAACTCTCAGAAGGAAAGTATGTTTCAAGAGCCTGAAAAAAAAAAGTCACCTGTGAATGTTTCATAAATGTTTAATACTAAAAAATTTTTTTACCTAGGCAAATTCTTCAATTTAAAGCAAATCCTTCTCTCTCTCTCTCTCTTTTTTAAAGCAAGTCATAATTTCAGCCCAAGTTTAAGAATACATTTTGAAGTAATTTTCTCCTAGGTAAGGTACCTGTGGAAAAGTTGAGGTTCTCTATCGGACGGATCCCAGGAAAGCAGGTATTAGAAGACTCAGGATGTGAAATTCTCCTGCTATGCACTTTCAGAGTTTATTTTCCAAGACACTGTGTGTGTGTAAATAAGCTTAACGTAACAGGTCAACTTTACAATCTACTTTCAATCAATCTCAAAAACTAAACCAAACACTCTGTAGCTGTTGGCATGGAAATGAATGTCACTATTTTAAGATACCAATAAACTTGAATAGGTACGTGATTTGATAGTCAAGAGTTAAACAGTAAACCAGTGATTTCAGCTATAACTTTTCTTATTGTTTTTAAATGGTACTGTTAAGGGCACTTCTTGAGAATTATGTGTTTAAAATTGTATGATTATAACAAAAAGATAACACAGGTTACCCTGATATTTTGCATTATATATAAGCAAATGTAGAGCCAGGCATTATCTACCCATTTTCCTAAGCATGATATGTTCTATTATAAGCAGAGTATATTTTAGTAAAATGTAAATGTCACTGGATATTATAAATAATTAGATTTCCAAGGTCGACAAAAGATAACAAACTCTAAACATTATTTAACAGTAGAGCAACATGAAGTATTTAGAGACTTTTAACCTGGGGTGGTCTCTGTAGGCGCTTGCATATTTTAAAAGCCAGTCTGATGAGCTACAGACCTAAAGGTTGCTCTAAGTGTGAGATAATGCACCTTTGGAATCCTCCTTTGCTCTCTTCCAGAATTGAAGTAACTAGAAAGTAAATAGCAGCTTTTATATGTGTTATCTAGTGGTAGGTTCCAGGAAGCGTAAATGTAGGGCATATAACTTTTATTACAAATATACGGCTAGGCTCATACATCTGCCAATTCCACTTAAGATTGTGCACTGCCTGTTCTAACTCTGTTATGGACCGGAGGCCATGTAAGACATTGCAACCATTTCATTAGGATACAAAACTCATACCATTAATGTCAATGAGACAATAAATGTTATGGATGTCAGCTACCTTCCTCTCTGGTCTATGATCTAAAGATGATGCCAAAAGAAAAAAAAAAAATTATTAAAAATACTATTCCAGAACTAACCAGAGCCACAGCTGCCCCGTGTGGTTTTAGCCACTATCGACGGAATGAAGAGTCTCTGAGACCAAATCAGTCATTAGCATCATAAAACAAGAAGAACCTTCAGGAGCAGGGTCACCATATAATTTATCATCCAAACAAGACATGTTTTAAGAGTAGAAGAGTCTCCTATTAATAACCACATACAAACCAAGAACATTATAGACAAATCAGGACATTATGACACGTTACCCTTCATGGGAGAGATTTCTAGGTACCCTTGGGAAACATGGAAATAGAAAAAAAAAAAAAAGTTAACAAAAACTGACCTGCCACCAATGTTGAATGAATAGCTTCAGTGTACTGAAGAGCTTTGGGACTAGCAACAGTATCTATTGGTATCATTATATTTGATTTGAGAGGAGCAAAACTGCCAGTTTGAACAGCAGTAGGCAACATGGAAAACTAGATAAGAAGGGAAATGGCAATTTTTTTTTTTAAGATTTATTTTAGAGAGAGAAAGAGAGAGCACATTAGTGGGGGGATGGGCAGAGGGAGAGAATCTTCCAGCAGACTCCCCACTGATCTACAAGCCCAACACAGGGCTCGATCTCACCACCCATGAAATCATGACCTGAGCCAAAACAAAGAGTCAGATGCTTAACCAACTGAGCCACCCAGGCATCCTGGGAAAAGGCAATTCTGAAGGTATTGCCTGCCAGGTCAAATGTTTCATTCCAAAATCTTAACCCTTTGTTGCTAGGGTCACACCATGGTAGTGAGGGGGAAAATGGGGTGGGGTTACGGAGTACTTATCAGGATTTCCAGGCTCCCCCGTGGTGGATTCTGTCATTGATTCTCCACTTAATAGCAGAAGAGCAACTGGCCTCTGAAATAATCCTTCCCAGTATGTGGTCCCAGACAATCTGCTCCTGAATCACACAGGGTATTTGCTAAAAGAACACATTCCTATGCCCCACCTGATATTCCCAGCTTGCCTAAAGTTGTACGTACTACAATTTGAGTTTTACAGTGGATCCTTTAGGTCAGTGTTGTTAAAACATTACACATTTGTTCGCTACTCTCACCATTTTTATCATAATAGCACAGTGTTTGCAATTAAAATTTAACTTAAATTTATATAAAATGAAATCATTACCTCATAGGCTTGATGTGCTACTGATATTTTTCAAACACGTGAAATCCAACAAAAATTGTAAAAGTTTATCTCTGCATGACTTAAAATTATCTCACGTACTATGGGATGCAGCACTTATGAATGCTCTCAAGAATATCCATTCTTTCTTTCCTTCCTACCCAAGAAGATAGGAAGGAAAGAAATATATGAGAGACCGTATTTCCCAGCCCCTTGGCAGTTACATGAAGCCATCCGACAAATTCTGACCACCAAATAAATGTGTCACATCTGGGCTGAGGCAGTGAAATGCTCCCACACAATTCTTCTGCCTCGTTTTTTTCTTGCAGAAAAGGAGCAGCAGCTTGCAGAAAAGGAGGCGACGTTACACTGAAATAGTGAAGCTGTAAGACTGAAGCATCTTAGATTACTGAATCACCACACTGGGGACACCTGGCCTGAAAGCTTACCTGGACCCACAGTAGACTTTACCTGAACGGGAACTACTTGAGTTGTTACCACAGCATGGCATAGCCTCTCCTAACTACAGGCACACACTTTACCTACTGTGCTTTGGGAAACACGCTCCCAGACAAACACATACATCAGTGTATGTGTCACTGATACCGCATTCCTTCCTGTCCCTAAGACTTACCTCGGCAGAACTTACTAATAAGCCAGCAAGAGATGTGGATACCGAGGGCTCAGAGATACAGAGAATCCCTATGTCACTTTTAGAATAAAATGGGATATGCCCTTCATTTTTCCAACTGAACGCTGTACCCAAAAATGATGTCATAGGCAGTATTGATAGGTGAACAGATAGTACTACATCTTAAGAACAATTATGATTAAAACCATTAATACATCAAAGTATCACAACAGCAATGATGATGAGGATCCTTTTAGGAACTAAAGATAAACTTTCTCTCCGATTGTCATGGCATTTCAGATTCCTTAATCCTCCTTCGACTCTTGCTAACCCTGCTATCTGGAGCGTCTCAAATGTCCCACCAATTCGACCTGCCACCGCTGCAGCTGCTGCCATCATTACTACTGGGCTTTACAGGCCAAGACTGCTGATGCGTGTACTGGTGGGTCAGTGCAGAGGCCTTATACTGCAGACGCTGTGAGACTTCCAGCAGTCTGGACTGGCTGTTTCCCACATTCTGTGATTCAAGTAGATAAGAAAAAGTTGACGACTATCTTACTTTTTATGTTATGAAGAGTAGTCCAAAGAATGGCATCCCATCAGTAAGAACCATCCCGTACCCATTCCAGTCACTTGCTGAAAGAGGTTTGGTTGATGCCATTCTTATGTCATCATTTAGAGAGCTAACAATTCAATAGAGTGGCTTTTCATTTTTTCTATGCTGACCAGCTATTCTTAAAAAAAAAAAACAAAAACAAACACACAAAACAAAAAGAAAAACCTCAAAATTTGAGCAAAAATTGTATTTTATAAAATTTTGAATTCTTCATTTCTGACTTACACTAGGTTTTTTCTAATTTTGCTTTAGGTCCTTGACAATGAAGAAAAGCAGGAGAGGCATAGCGAGTCAAGTATCAGTTTTAACTGATTTTAATCAAAGTGTAGTGATGTTTCCCATGCCCCCGTTATGGCCAAATAAAATTATTGTGTGTGTCATTAACTTGAAAATACTTTAATTTGTAGGTCCTGAGAGGTTTCCCTATACTCTTCTTTATGAGTTATAGAGAATTCCTAAAAAAGGCAGAGTTCCAATCACTTGCTATAAAAAATGTAATAGAAACTTCCATTACATATTGTAATTTATTGGCTTATGTCTGCTGGAATGTATATTTGTGAGTTATTGGTGGCGCCGATGGTGAATTGTTAGTAATATGTGACTCGTGTCTGCAACATCTAGCACTGCACCTCAAACTGATTCCACTAATGGGATAAAAACAACTATATAATATAATGTAATATAATTTAATAATAAGGCTAATTCGTTGTGTTCCATATATTCTAGGCACCTCGTAAGGCACATTCATATATAATCCAATTTAACCCAGACAATAGCCCCATGCAATAGAAACCGTCTTTATTGTCTTTACACATAAGAAGAATCTGGGACACAGATGCCAAGGAACTTGCCTGAGGTGAAACACTGGTAGAGTGACAGAACCACCATTTTAAACCCTGACTCTAGCGCCTGTGCTCCAACGATTACATTTGTCTTCTCGGAAAGTATTATTTAGATAAGATGGCATAGTGACTCCTCTGAATTACTATGCTAACAGGACCTTATCTTTAATAAATTTTAATAGTGGGCTATATATAGTTTTAAAATAAAACTCAAGGCAGTGGGAAACCCTCTGTCTGAGGTTGTGGCAGATGGCAGAGCATACTCTGTTCATCCCACTTCAGGCTAAGTGTCCAGCTGCACAGGTTTTTGTGATTTGTTTAGTCGACTTGATCTGGCCCTTGTTGGCTCTCAGCTTTGTCTTCTTAGCCCGGCAATCAGGCACACCTTGGAGCTAAATACAAGAGGCAAAACTATTAAAGAATAAATCTGTGAGGGAAGTAAGCATATAGTTCTTTTTTCTAATAATCTTTATTCTATATTGAAAAGTACAGTAGTTGTGCAATAAATGGGTATTTTTTTAATTGTCAGGTAATAATAGTTATTGGTGGAAATATATATACATATATGTGCATACACGCACGCACGCACAGACACACACATATTTCTAGTAACAGTTACAGGAGAAGAACGATGTTTCCAAGAAAGGATTTAAGGGTAATAAATCACTTATGAATAGTTACTGATGTTTATATGATTTTGTCCAAAAGAGTCCAACATTTTCAAACAACATTACCACTAATGTACCTAAACCAAAGACAACACTTCATACTCAGTCCACTTAAAAAATGGACTCAGTGTGAGACCAATAATAAGTGCTATAAACTATAGTAAAGAAGTTATCCTTCCACTGGCATCTTTAATCTCATTCTTGAATTTAAGACCACTTACATTTTTTGTCTTCCAGGCGAGAAGTGATCTAATTTTTTCAAGGTCAGTTTCTGGATTATTTACTTTTTAAAAAAAGGAGGGAAGGGAAAGAAGTAGGGAGGAAAGTCATAGAAAGAGTAATTCACTGTAATTGAATTGATAATTCAATAAGATTTTTAAAATATTTTCTTTATCCAAGTGTTGAGTCCTCTTTCATTTTCTCTGTGCTCCGCATTGTTTTTCAACCAGCACTGCTAGAGCCAAAACCAAACAAGTAGGCATGGAGTAATTTAGTTAGTAAATATTTAAATGTGTGAAAAAAGTGGTAAAATACACTCTATATGGCTTAAGATATTTAGAGACCCAAAATCAGGTTCTTTCTGTTAATTATTTGAATAATTTCTTTCTTTGTTCACTTTGTCTTGACTTGAATGGCCTATGTGTAAGCCTAAAGTGAAGAAAAACAGTTGTTCCCATTATGAAAGAAGAAAAGGAAGGAATTAGATAAAGCCAGTGCAATTATCCATTAGTCAGCTGGCAAGAAACTGAAAAGGCCAAATATTTTATAATATTTTATAGTATCTTCAATTGTCATATAGTTGGCAAATGGATATAAAATTTTATATATCACATAAAGCTGCCATCAACTCAATGAATATACCTGTTTCACATTAAAATAAATGGAAACAAAACACTAACTTTAAAGTTGTGAAGAACCTGACAGAAAATCAAAATATTCAAAATAAATCAGATTTTGGCTATGAAAGTGAATTTTAGAGTTCAAAGGAATCACAATGACAAAAGAAAAAAAACCTGGCAGAAATCCTATGAAGTCTCTTTTCCAAGGATTGCCTTTCCTCAACACCATTCCAAATAGCCATCTATGGAAGAGAGAAAACAATACATAGATAAAAAGAAAAAGTGATGTTGAACCCATTGGTGAGAGATCCCAAAGATGAAACAAGAATCTCTAACCTCATTACTTCCTGTCGTCTTTTATTTGGCTTCATTATAATTTCCACAAATGACTTGGCAAAATTATTATTGTGCACAGCCAAATTTTGCATAAAGCAAAATTTCAGGTTATGGTGCCTTTTTATTTGAATCAGTTATTTCACTACTGTGATTATTTTTGATGGGCAGTGTGAGTGGTTATTTTTGCATTACCAGGTAGTTTGGGCTTGGTCTCTCCCAGTACATAACACTAGCACCATGTGGAGGCCAAGACTGGAACTACAGGTTTTCATATGTAAACGAAACTACTTTACAAACCTGCTTCTGCTCACAATTGGTTTCCTGTTACAAAATAGAGAATGCGCTTGATCCAATGATAATGCCACACTTTATATTCTGAGCATAGCCACCTTTCATGACCTATAAAATGGGTCTTGCCAGTTAAGGGAAAATAATTTAAATGTTCTTGGAGAACATTTAAGAACATTAAGATTTCTGTTCAAAAAATATTTCTTATGAAAAGGTTTTGCATTTTGAAGAGATGACCATATGTGTCAGAAACAAAGATAATAAATAGGAAAATACGTCTTGTGAAAATATGTTGATTAAACTTTAGCAAATTCAGTTGAAAATGTAATAGTTTATAGAACTAAATTTAATCATCTCTGATTTTATGATTATTGTATCTCATACCTAAAGCACAGTTATTACAATAACTATGGTATAATAATAAAATTGCATATAACTATCTTTTCTTTATATAATCCTATGAATAATAGGTGATAAATTATGCAAAAATATTAATGGAAAGTATCAACTGTTCTAAACTTCAACCTCACCATACTTGCTAACCAAATCAAACGAACAAACAAACAAAAACAAACCTGTCTTTCCCCAGAGATTTAAACAGAAAGAATATTTTTAATTGTATTAGATACAACTAAGAAATTAGCATGTTTTTCCAAGGATAAATCAGTGTATGTGCATATAACTACGCCTAAAATTAATTATGCATGAAGTTAACTGTAGGAGAATTTTAATAAACTGCTTAATGATCTGAAGATGAATCACTTAACATTGTAAGGAAAGGTATAGAAGCAAAATGTTAATAAAAACTGCACACTTTGAATGAAATTTTAATAGCTAAGCATGAAAAGCTGATTCGTGCATCATATTCTTACAATAAGTCTGAAAAACTTTATCCAGGACTAAAATACAAGAAACAACAACGTGTGTTACAAATAAAGGTGAAGAATGAATTAGAGATTCCCTGAGTGATATCAGGTTTAAAATAAAAAGCCTGCTTTACCAATTATTTTCAACAAAGTAATTTTTACATCATTAAGAACATGACATATCTGGGACACCAGGGTGGCACAGCTGGTTAGGTGTCTGACTCTTGGTTGTGGCTCAGGTCATGATCTCAAGGTCATGAAATTGAGTCCCGTGTTGGGCTCCAGGCTTGGAATGGAGCCGGCTTGGGATTCTTTCCCCCTTCCTCTCTCTCCCGCTCTACTCTTCGTCCCTCTTCGTCACTCTCTCTCTCTAAATAAATAAAATCTTTAAAAAAAACCCGTGACATATCATCTATTTCTTCCTGATTACCTGATTAAAAATTATGCTAATTTGCTTAATTCCCAGAATGCTGTTTTTAACTACAACAATATTAGTATCTATATAATAAGAGAACAATGCAAATATAAGTTTCCCCATTCTGAATAAGCAAGTAAGCTAAATGTTTCTCCTAGAATTTTGTTATTTCTATTATTCAGTTCCTAATTCCTTGCATCAATTTAATTCTTTTCCACAGGATTAAGTAATTCCTCTCTACTGGATAATCTCCAAGATCATAAAAAATGCAGTAACATTTCCCAACATAAAAATAAATCTCTCCCTACCCTCACTTATCCTCCAGCTAGAGACCCATTTCTGAGTTCCAATTTATAGGTAATTCTGTCAAAATGTTGTCTATACTCTATTTGTTCACCTCTCATTTTCTCTTGAATCCACTCTATAAATTAGAATTAGGTTTTGTTGCAGGTAGTAGAAAATCCAAAACAAGAGTATTTGAATATGACAAATCTGACTTCTTTTATAAACACAGTCCAGGGATATGTCCAGGGTTGGTGTGGCAGTACAACGAACTAACTAACTAATGAATAACAAACTTGAGCACTTTCGATCTTCTTGCTTATCCATCCTCAATAGGTGGCCTCCATCTCAGAGTCCAAGCTCCAGCCAGTACATCCTCTTCACAGCCAATGAAGGAATTAATGAAGAAAGATATGCTCTCTGCATTTAAGAGAGCATATTCTTGACCTCTAAATTTCTGAGTCCCACAAAATTCAGAACTACTCCCTCATCTCCTCTCTATCTGTACTCACTTCCTGTGGTGGATTTGCAATTTGTGGATATGGCTAAGCTGAACTACCTTCCCCAGAATTACCTTTCTTATCTCTTTCCAGTTAGGCTGGGCCAAATAGGAAACTATTGGGAGATTTGAAAGGTGTAAAAAAACCCAGCAATTGTTTTGTAACACACATACAGTCATTTATTTGCAATTGCAACTACTCCACCTTCCAGGGAAACTCCTTCAGCTTTTTTGTCTCCCAAGTCAAGTGTATGTGTTACTCTCCATAACTAAGGGGCTTGACTTCTCCTGGACACCCACATCATGAAGGTCAGAAGCAACAAGAGCTGACACTGAGTTCGGTCTGTCTTTGCTGGATTCAAGTTCTTACCTGTGGGTTCCAGCTTGTTATTCCCCTCCCCTCCCCCATTTTACACTCTTCCTCTCTTCTAACTGCCTCCCCCACGCACTTCAAATTCTAGCACTGGGCACGAAGATATCTCCCAGCCTTACCTATTATCAAGCTTCCACAAATGTGTGGAGTTAAATCCCTGTAACAAATCCACATATATCTCGTAAAGGTTCCACTTCTTCCATTGAATCCTTACTGGTACGCACTCTACTAACCTCATTTAAGACCAGGGCTTTTCATAAAACCTGTGTACTGAGGATCCCAAATTCACATCAAAAAACTCAACCCCTTCACTATCTTCAACAGATTTGGATATTGAATTGCCTTCTAGATATGTCCACTTGGATGTTTAATAAACATGTTCAAAGCAGAACTTTCAGTTTCTGACTTGTTCTTTGCCCCTCGATATGTAAACCTACTACCCCCATCTCAGGAAATGGAAATGTCTAGGTATCTTCCCACCAATCCCTTTCTAATCCCTATCAGTTAGAATAAAAGTCAACGCCTTAGAGTGGTCTGTGAGGTTCTTCTTGATCCAGCCTCTGCTATGTCTTCTGCCTTATCTATCATTCCTCTCTCTCACCCCATGGGAACCACACTGACTGTTTTGATAGTTCTCAGCCTGACTAAGCACGCTCTCATTTCAGAGCCTTTGCACCTGCTACTCCCTCTGCCTATAAAGCTCTTCCCTTAAAACTCCAAGTCATACATCATAATAACTCTACATTTGTATTGCAAGTCAAAAAGTTAAAAAGATGTAATTACTAAGAAAGCAAACACTACATAATTATAATTCATAATGTTAAACCCTAATTTCTCATATTGCAACCATCTACAAATATCGTGATATGATGTTTTTACATGGAAAAAAATTTTAGAATAATATTTAGGGTAAAAAGCCATATTTTGAATCCTGTGTTAATCCTATGTAGCTGAGTGCCCTTAATTACCTTTTTCTGAGCATTATTCTCTAGCATCTGTAATGGAGACAAATACAATGAGTGTGCTTAAGTGAATAAGTATTTCGAAACTGATACAATCATAAAACTTTAATACAAACATTTATAGAATTTTCTATTGTTTTTGTATTAACATTAGCATGTTAAAATATTTAAATAAGTTCTAGTTCAATTTTGGAGAGGTATGAAAAGAACTGCATGAAGGTCTCTAAATACATTACATTTTTTAAAAAAATTGCTACCATTTGAACAATGGGTTAAAATATTTTTCTCTATAGTTCTATAAGAACTATCTCTTATTAGGTACTTCTGGAACTAACATTACAAAAAGGATAACTGATTTTTCAAGATCTAAATAACTTGGCTCTGTGTCATTCCTAATGTTCTATATATTCTGAGGCATTCTGTGGATATGGGATGCCTTTTGTGCACTGTGGAAGAGATACAGGTAGTAGGCAATCCAATACCTCTCCACTCCCATTAAAATGAATGACCTTTGCAGAAAGACAACCTAGCCTCTCAGAATAAAGGAGAGCTAATATCCTACAATCAATATAGGAACACTCTTTAACACATTTGGGACAAGGTCAGAATTTAAAGGAGTATAAAATGCTTTTGAAAACTAGGCTGAAAAATTAAATTTGCAGAGCAAAATATTTTATAAAACCTGTGCCTTAGAGTAATTTCATTTATTTGAGGGACTTGTTTCTTTATTTATCAGGAGATTAAAAAATATCTATTACTCACATGTTGGGATAATGATATTTGTTTTTGATAATGTGTATACTCTAGCTTATGGGGCATTACTGTTAAAAACCTGAACGTATATACTCATCTCAACGCATTCATCTCAATGTACTCATTTACTCATTATTGAAGAATAAAAGAATAAATGAATGAAAGGAAATATACCAGATACTTCAAGTTAAAAATTAGGTAAAGTTTTATTATTAGCGGAAATGGATGTTTAAACATGAAGACTTTCAGGGATGACGGATGTATTCACCATCTGGATTTATAGTGATGGTTTCACGAGTATATGTGTACATGTGTCAAAAGTTATCAAAGTGTACATCTTAAGTATGTCTATTTTATTGTCAATTATACCTTACTAAAGCACTTGAAACAATAATTAAAATACTAGGTATACATTTTTGAACTTACAATTTTTTTTTAGGATATACTCAATTCAAGATAAACCTAGTCTAGAGGAAATTTGAAGAAAAACATCTTAAATCATCATGCTGTGTGCTGAATATAAGTAAGATGATCACTTAAAATTATTTTTGGCACTAATATACACCCCTGATATAATGAAAATTTTGCCTAAAAATAAACTTTTGTTCCTTTTAGCAGTGACCAAGACCTTGTTTTGTTGAGAACAGGGCTTCCAAGTTCATCTTCTCCTCCCCACAACAGGATACTGTGGGTTTCCCACCACTCTGGTCTACAAGAGGGGAGACAGGAGCCACAGACTGCATCATGTTCAATACCCATCTTTCTCAAAGGCAAGTACTCATTCTCCTTTTAAAAAGCTCTGTAATTGTGGAGCTTAAACCTTTTGAACTAACCACTCTCTGCCTACCACCTCTTAATTACTTCCAATTTTTCATCAAAGACTATGGCACCTATATCATGAATTCTAGATATTTCAGTATTCAAATAACAGATTTGCCCAACAACACTTTCAATTCCTTGACCTTCTAATCATCAACGAGCTTCTTTTTAGGTTTCAATCTCATGGTTACAATTTGGACATTTTTACTATAAATTTGCTCTGTTTTGAAAAGTGTTAATTCTGCAGCCAACCTCTGAGCAAAACTCATCTGCCACAAGTTTAATTTCTCACTCCTTTGATTTCTAATCCTTCTAATCCTTCTATTTCTATCTCAGGGACCAGACAACAAGTATTTCAGATTTTGTATGCATACACTCTTTGTCACAACCACTCAATTCTGCCATCAAAGTGCAAAAACAGCTGTAGACAATATGTAAACAAATGGGCACGGCTGTATTCAAAACATAAAACTTTTTTTATGGACACCGAAGCTTGAATTTCTTACAATTTTTACATGTCTCAAAGTATTATATACCTTTGATTTTTTTTCGACCATTTAACAATGTAAAATACTTTTTAAAGCTTCAGGCTGTACAAAAACAGGACCAGACCAACTGTGGGTTGAAATCTACAACCCCTGCTATATAGCTCATCAAGACTTTTAGATTACTCACCTTTTGACTTTCTTCCCATTCGTCAGCCTTCTTCTGTCTTTACTTCCTTCTTTATCCTGCTTTGATTCTAAGATTTCCCCTTTTCAATGACACTATTGCCAATAAACTAAACTCCTACACCTCTCTTTTTATTCTTCAACCATCTGGCAAAACTTCAACCTTGGATTAACCTGATTACCTGTTTTCTCCAGGACTAAACCCAAAGTAGCTAGGCATTGCTGCAGAAAGTCATGGCAGGGAGGAAGGATGTTAAATTAAAGATGCAGATACTAATGCAGTTGGGCTCTTTGTACTCCCCAGCAATCTGAGGAAGTTTTACTGATAAACTCATGGTTCCTCTTGTCTCAGTACTTTCTTGCAAAGATTTTCTTCTCAAATGTGTAAACTACCCCACTGCCCACACCAACACCCCCCCAACCCATTTCCCCTCAGTCATAGCAGATATCTGGATGCCCATTTCACAGAAAAGGCTAGAAACTTACCTCGAACTCTTTCTTCAGTCTGGTTAAACCAGATGTGATGTCCCTCCTTCACCCGCTGTTATTATATCCAACTGTACACTGGATTCTTTCCTTCAGCCTTTAATGAGCTTTACATTATCGATATTTCTTCTCTCTTTCAATCGCTCTTGAAGTAAATGTTTAAATGTGTTCAATTCTCTCCACCTTAAAAAAAAATAACAGCAACCTTCATTCTAAAACCACATCCCCAGTAGTATCTCTTCATCATCCTCTTTCCTGTTATGGCAATTTTTAAATATACCCATTACTCTCTTTTTCTATTCTTCATCTCTCTTTTCAAATTGCTACCTATAGTCAGGCTACCCTTCCAATCACCTCACCAAAACACGTGAGCGATGTTCTCCATGTCACTAAATCACTACTCATTTTTCAGCTCTCATTAAAAAAAAAATAATAATAAAATAAAATAATTAAAAAACAAGCAAAAACAAAAACAAAGAAACGAAGAGCATGCAACTCTTACATCAAGATTTAACATGTCCTATGACCATTTCCTTCTGTCGATTTAAAGACCCACTTCTTTTCAATTGCCTACTTTACAAACATTTAATCCTCAGGAGAAGAATGCTTTGAGCACATTTAAAAAAAATAATTATCAATATTCTTTTCACAACAACTTTAGAAATCTTGACACATCAACCATGTTTTTTTCTACGTAAGTATATTATCTATTGCTGAGAATAATATTACCACAAACTTAAGGGTTGAGGACACATTTATTATCTTATAGTTTCTATGGGAGGAGTCAGGCATGGCTTAACTGGGTCTTCTGCTTAGGGTTTCACAAGGCTGCAATCCTAGTTTCTGGCAGAGCTGATGTCTCATCCTAGACTCTATAAGGGAAGGATTCACTTCCAAATTAACTCAGGTTGTTGGGAGAATTCAGCATCTTGTGATTGTAGGACACGGGCTTCAGTTTCTTACAGGTTGTCCCTGAAGGCTGTCCTCAGTCCTAGAAGGCCCCCATAAATTCTCATCATGTGGGATTTCTCAACATAGTCCCCAGCTTCGTCAAAGTGAGCAAGGGATAAAGAGACTCCAACAAGATGGGCAGTACAATCTCATATAACATGGTCACACAATCAATACATATCAACATGTACATCCCTTCACCTTTGCCATATTCTATTGCCTTGTTCTATAAGGCACATACAAGATAGAAATGCACCCTGAGTCAAGAGAGGCACATAGTACTTAAAGGGAAATTATAAATGTCCATTTCATATTACATGAGTCACCTCCTGTTTGCCATTCATCCTATTCTTTAAACAGCTGTTTTGTAATAATTTACCATTTGAGAGGCACTTTCCATTTTAAAAGGCTTCCAATCAGTTATCAGTAATCTTTTGAAAAAAAAAAGATATAATAAAAAAGGTAATTTTAAGATCTATATATGCAAAAAAAAAATAGTTTGGTCATATTCACTTTGGCTATTTTTATAATTTTTTTGAGACTGTCTCTATTCAAGATTGTCTCTTTTCAAGCTAGGGCAGTTTGCTCTTGTGTTCTGTGGGTAGACTCTAACCAAGTTGTGACTAAAGTTACATCTGACCTAAAAATTTGCTGTTTTTATAAATGAAATGACATTCTTTTATAAAAGTATTCATAATTGTACCTTGAACACCACTGTAGAGTGTTAGCTTTACATAGTTACTGACGGATCTTTTATTAAAATATGTTTCCATAAGGCAATTCTCACAGAAGAAATTCCAAGAATAGCTTTACATTTAGTAACAAATGATACACACATACACATGCACACAAACACACACAGTCCCTTAACAAATTTAGGAAATTTAAAGAAAGCTTCCAATATTTTTGGAATTTAGACAATTTAAAAATGATTAAATTTTCACTGATCTACTCTGTTTTCTTTCATCTCTATATCGGAAGACAATACATTACTTTTCTAATAATAAGAAATGTTGGTGTGATATTTTCTACTCATAACAATAAGTGAGGGAAAATCAGAATTGGAAATGGTACAATTTTTTGCAAGAGGCCAACACAACTACAAAATTCATTTTGGTGCTTTTGTATTTGACATATCATCTCTGCCATAACATTGCTATAAAGATTTTTGTTACTTTCAAGCAGGAGGAACCATCCTATTCACACTATTTATTTTTGTTTTTTTTTCATGCAGGCAATGTACAAGGAACATCTTTGCAGCAGCTCAGTAAGTCCTTACTGTCTTGAATTATGATGACAGTAGGTATCAACATGCTCTCCTTTGTCTAGATGTGTGGAACCTCTATTTGTATTTCAGGAGCATATGGGGAAGAATTGAGACTTTTCAAACTCCTTATGGCTATTTTTTAAGATGCTTTTCTAAATATCCATTAACTTTACAATGAAAAAATATACCTAGGTGTCTCCCCTTCAAATATAAACGTACCCACCCTCCCTCGAAGTGCTTCTTCAAATGATGCCCTTATTCATCTTTTCAAAGCTATAATTAGGTACGCCTGCAGCCACTCTTTTTTTAGGTTTAACGTGCTAAACTGAGTAATCATTATTCATTCTCTGAACTTTCACTTATCCTTATTGCGTTTTCCACTGGTCCATCAAGATAACAAGATCTAATAAAATGTGACACAGCCTTATGTTAGAATTTTAGGTTGCCATTTAAAATCATGTTTTTGGAAGCCCATTTAATAATACATACAAAGTTTATGAAATAAAATTGGGTGGGAAAATTAGAATATAAAGTTGTACATAAGGTCACATTTGTACATATACAAAAATATCTTGCTAAATAGACTTTAACAGTGTTTTGCTCTGAAGGAAATTGTTTCCATAATTCTAAATTTCTCCTTTATAATTTTGAATATATTCTACAAGCATATATTACATACGTAATAAAGGACATTTCTTCTCCTTTCATGATTATCTTATTTTATTGTCTTTTATTATTGTCTTCAATATGATTTGCAGGTGTTTGAGACCAGATCCACTCTATTTGCAAAGCTACATTTTGCTTCTCAAATCTTCTATTACTTCTACATTTAAAAAAATTAATAAATAAATCACCGTATGGAAGATTATTGTGCTGGAGAATAGAGGTCATCAAATTATAGCCCACAGGTTAAGGCAGCCTGTGATTTTTAAAATAGTTTAAAATAGCTCTAGTGAATTATTGTAAGTATTGGCTATACACCATAGGAGTTGCGCTAAGCCTCTCTTTCTCGGTATTGATAGAGGGACAAAGTAGGCCGTTGTGCTGGAAGAGTTTTCCCAGGGAGGAACTAAGGGGTTACAAGCTCTGCCGTATGGAGCGCGCTCTGTTTGGATTCTCCTCTCTTTCTAAATTGCTTCCTTTTCCCTTAGGCTGGTATGGTGAGGATGAGCTTGTGATTACCTCTTCTTGGGAGGTCCCTTTGTCCTTGTAAGATTTTGCAACACCAGGGGAAAGGATGCCTGGGGTGGCCAGTTTATAGCAGCTCTTCTCTAAACCTTACTGAAAAATATTCTTTTACTCAGGTCAATATTCCTCACCCCTTGTTAATAGGGAAGGATGCTCTAAGGAACAACATCAGGAAAAAGGTCACTAGGGCTAATTCTACTCTGGACCTTAAATAGAAGGATAGTAGAATTCTCACTGTATTTTGGGATTACAGCCTTGGTAATAAATACAAATAAATAAACACATAAACTTAACACTTCCATTTATACTGCAGTTGTATTCTTAGAAAATCTGGTAGAATTAAAAACATGCCCCGAATACTTTCGTGTTTATATATAAAAAAACAATGATTCTAGGTTCAGATAATTATAAATATTTCAATTATAATTCAAAGTTATGATAAGCAAGATATTTCAAAGTTATGAGAGATCTGTCCTTGTGCCAAACAGTTCTTATACTGCCGTATGGTTATCATCCCTGGCTGTTAGCTGCCAAATGCTGGTGGTGTCCCTCAGTCACTGTGAAAATCACTGCAAATGTATCCTGCTGGTACAAAATCCATCTTAAGAACCTACCTACGCTATAGAGCAAAGACACAAAATAAGAAATAATAATCAGTTTTCCAGGGTACATTATCTTAATTCTCTTAGCAATGAGCTCATCTCGGCTACTTAAACTATGTATCTTTTACAAATAACTTCAAAAGCACAAGAATATACATTCCTGAACCTCCTGTGTATTCCAACCCAGTGCCTGAGATTGCTTTCCGTGTGAGATGGAGGACAGTGACTTCACACTCCCTCAGGCTCTTCTGGAATTATCTGAAGCAGCCCGGAAGCCGGCTAGGAGAAGCCACAGAAGCTGAAAAACACCTTCAGAAGACTGAGCTGAGGCTGAACGCCTCAAAACTGAAGGGAGAAATGAGCAGATGATAGCTGGGTGCACTTCTATGGGAAAGCCATCGCGCTCAATGGGGCCAACGCCTCTAGTTCTGTAGCAAGGCTGCGGCCCTGTGCGAACCCGGCACTACCGGGGCGGGGCAGGACCCCGGCCACCGCCTGCACAGACCTGCCCCTCACCCACAGTGAGGCAGACAGCAGGTGCTCGCAGCGCTTTCTTTGGCGGACCAGTACACCGTGGCCGGGGCTTCCTGCGACAGGGCCTCCAAGCTGGATCCCGGCATTTGACGTGCAAGCCGAATCCCAAACGGAGAAAGAAGCTGGGATAGGTGCCAAACCCCACGGGAGGTGTCGGTAGCTTGGACTTCGCCGGCGTGCTGCACAACCCGCGCTTCCCGAGTAGGGCACCAAACCTCACAGGCAATCTCCAAGTTCAACAGCTCCTGTCCAAAATGACTTCGGGAAGCCCCAAACCCGTTGGGGACTCTGGCACCAGCCCCTTGCTGACAAGACCTGGCCAGTCTCATCCAGGAGAGCCAGCAGTTAGTTCTCTCAGATGAAACAGCAGAACCCAGAGCTGATAGAACAGCGCCAAAGTCAGATACAAAGGTGGGACCGCCAATATCAGCCACAACGTCGGGCAGGAATGACCACCCACCTAGTCCAGAGCCATCGTGCCCTACCCCAACTGGAGGCCTTCTGGCGTTTTGTGGTTTTCTCCCATTGGACTTCCCAAGAGAGAAAAAAGGAAAATAAACTGGTCCTGGATGTTGAAAAAAAAATTAATAAAAACAAAAATAACTGGATCCCATTATATATCATTTGACTATCTTTAATATGGGCCTAACTACATGCGCAATTCATTTCAGGCTGCTTTTTTTTTTTTTTTTTTTTTAAGCCTCTCAATCTTCTTTACTTATCTCATTCTCAGCTTGGTTAACAGCTGATTTTCTTCATTTATTCATACAACATCTACCAAGCACGGGTCTGTGCCTAGCTCAGTGATGAGCATTTCCTTAATCTGGTTTAGCTTTTAAATCAGAACAGGATTATCTGATTATGTTATCTAGAGTGAAATTGAGCCCCCTTTCCCTTAATAAGTATGTACTAATTTTATAAATCTATCAATATTATGTTATAGTTTATTTCTACTAATTCTATGAAAGTTACAAATTTCATGCATCTAAAATTCTCATACACAGAAAAACCATTCACCTCCTATTGGTATCTGGTCTTACTGCTTTACATTTTAAGTAGGTTTCTCTTTGAAGATCTGGTTTAAATTTCAGTAAAACATGAGACACCTGAATGAGTAGCATAAGAAACTGATTATAATGCTTTCCTTTACAGAATATTATATTTTCTGGGAAATAAGCCAGAGGCTGATCTAACTCATCTCTAGCACTTTTAGCTTTAAATACTTTACCACAAACTACCTTACAAAATCTTCTGCAAACAGTAATAAAGTGTTTTTCCAAAATAAATGTATTTTCATGTAAATATATTTACTAACAATCCTCTACAACTCTGTTAGATGAATTCTGGTTCCTTTTGTCCCTAAAGTCCTAAATTGTGACCAATGACTTTTTTTGAAGTTGCTTTCTTACAGCGTTTGATGTTTCTCTTTTCTTTTTCTCCCATGTTAGAATGTGCTGTTAAAGCAAAAGAGTCTCCTCTAAATGGAGAGCTGGAGTAACTTTTTCCTTTTTGTAATTTAGGACTGGGCTCCCAGGTGGGTTCATAAGTCTAAAAACAGGGCAGAATTTATTTTTTGCTTTTCTAAGACAGAAGTCACTTCAACAGTTTTAAAAGCACTGCAAATGACTACCTTTGACAACCTGGAGGCCAAGGAAGCACTCCCAGCTCTGAAAATGGAAACAGCTGGACTGGTTATGTGGTAGTGATTCAGCCTGAGTCACAGGCCCACACCCAGATGGAAAAGGCAAACCCTGGGGGCTTTCGGGGATCCCGAGAGCCTGGAATGCCCTGTGGGACTCAATGTTGTGTCTGCATTGGCCTGGGTGTCAGAGACGATTTCTTGTTCTTTTAAATTTTTCTTATGGTTCCCTAATCGTTTTCACCATAATTTATAGGTTTATTTACATTTCCAATAAATACTGGTGAGTGTGAGTCACTGCAGAATAAATTAAGATATCCCCAGTATACACGTGACATGAGACAACTCCAGAGAAAACACTAACCCTCCCATACCTGTCTTCAGTCTGGAAGTCTGGAGGAGTCCAGATCTTTCTGGAGTTCGCAGATGCAATAGCACTTTACATCTAACACAATGGTAAGCAGATTTCATGAGATACAGCACACAGGATATACAGTTGCACCTACCTGCCCACCTAACCCATTTTAATAAAAGCATTGGATAACCACAACCAGTGCTTACTCTGGCCGGGAACTCTGGAAAACACTCTACGTGCCGGATCGCCATTAATGTATTACAACCACTCTGTGAAGTGGATATTGTTATTTTCTCTATGGTCATGCAGCTGGTAATAAGTGAAGCCAAAAACTGAACACAGATTCCAGAGGCTAAACACTTACTAATTATGATGGTTAAAAACTGATTGGTTTTTTTTTTCCTGAAAAAATAAGTTTAAAAAAAAAGAAGCCTAATCACTGTAGAAGAGCCATAATTTATGTAACAAGTGTATGTTAAGCAAAACCTATATTCAAGCACTGCTCTAGTGACTAAAAATAAATCAACCGTGAATAAAATAGACAAATGACTTAATGGAGCTTTTGGAAGGGAAAAAGACAACAAACAGAATAAATAAACAGATTGCATTGTGGTAGATAATAAATGAAATAGAGGGGAAAAAAAATCAAGAAAGGGTAGGTTATGGAGATGTTAAAATTTAAATCCTGTGGTCAGTATTGATTTCCTGAGAAGGTGATAATTAAAGACAATGAAAGACCTGAAGGAGGTGAGTAAACAAGCCATTCTCTATCCTCAGTCCAACCTAACCTCCCAGGGAAACAGCATTCTAGGCCAAGAGAATGAGTTCAAAGGCCCTGAAGCACCAGGGAGCACTTCTAGGCTGATCTGGGAACAGCCAAGGAGACCTGAGGACCAGGAGGAGGCCGGCCACATGCAGAGGAGCACAGGAGAATACAGAATGGGAGATGGGACCTGACAGATGATGAGGCAGAAGGGCAGCCTTCTACTCCAGTAATAAAAGAAGCTGTAGCGTTTGACGCAGAGGGGAGACATAATCTACATTACATTTTTAAAAGGATTACTCTGGTTTTTATATTGAGAATTGACTGGGGCATGAAAGGGAGGAGTGGTCAACCTGAAATTGCTGTTAGGAGATTTCAGGAACAAGATGAAGTTCACTTGGCGAAGAGACGCAGTATTGAAGGTGCAAGGAAATGATTTGGATTCTGGACATATTTTGTAAGTGGAACTGATGGGATTTGCTTATCAAATGAATATGAGATATGAGGTAAACAGCTGAGTCAGACCTGAGCATCTGGAAGTGTTGAGATTTATTAGCCAAAATGTAGAAAGTGGTGGATATCACAGGGTTAGGTGTCTTAAGCAAATATGATGAAGAAAGATAATCAAGTGAAAGAGCATGCAGAATGATCAGAATGACTGACCAACAGGATGTAATTAGGCTAAATAAGAATGATAAAACAGGGGCGCCTGGGTGGCACAGCAGTTAAGCATCTGCCTTCGGCTCAGGGTGTGATCCCGGCGTTATGGGATCTAGCCCCACATCAGGCTCCTCCGGTATGAGCCTGCTTCTTCCTCTCCCAGTCCCCCTGCTTGTGTTCCCTCTCTCGCTGGCTGTCTCTATCTCTGTCAAAGAAATAAATAAAATCTTAAAAAAAAAAAAAAAAAAGAATGATAAAACAAAACAAAAGTAGGCCAGGAGGGATAGTGTAGAGATGGTAGGGTTAAGGACTGGAGGTGCTCAAGGGGTTATAGGGTGTAGCATCAATACTGGTCAGGAGACTAATGTAATCAACATAAACTATGGCTCCCTCAAGTAAAAAATTGGTTAGAACACGCCTTAGCCAGAGTCCCTCCCTACTGGAGGCCAGTTCCTGGGACTCCCATACATTCTATTCCCATATTAGTGTTAGATATCCTAAATTCCTTGAAATGATTTAGGACTGAATGGTTTTCTAATAATTCTAAATAATTAGAAATTTTAGAAATTATAATTTCTAAAAATTAAAGTTTCTAACATTTAACATTTGAGTACTTATAAGACAAGATTTGGCTATATGAAATATATTTGAGAATTCCTGGACTAAAATAGGTTGTCACATTAACAGTCAAAACACATATTCGAGGACAGAGGTCAGTGCATGGTTAAAGGATTAAAAACAAAATAAGATGTATTAGTATAGAGATTTAAAGGTTCATTATTAATTCCTCTCATTACTTTTGAAATGGATGGAACACACCTTCAAAATTTAAAATCTTAGTATTAATCTAATTATTGGCAAACTCTTATGAAACCATTTTACAAATTCTTAAAAAGTAGATATATGATAAAGTTACATTTTCTTAATGTATTTTATTAAAATAGAAGACTCTCATTAGTTGCAATTTTGGTCATACAAATAATTATACTATTCCCAGATGCCTCAGAAGTAAATGGGGCATTGCCAGTGTAAATAAAACATCTAGATGATAGATTTCCCACACTTTGAGATTTGCCATGATTCCTTGTAAAACTGGGAAAATACCTGGTACTACCATTCTCCAGGAAGGTGACTTCATTTTTTGTAAACATCTGCCATGTTCCATCCCAAGCTTTTGAGAAAATAACAGTTTTCATTACAAAAAGTGTGAGTAACCCCCAAAACCTTTTTTTTTTTTTACAATGTTAATAAATCTTAAAATAGTATTTGTATGGCCAGTAGGCACTTTTAAGACAATCATGGCTATTTATTATTGGCTAATATTTTACTCCTTTATTATTCTCTTACTTTCAAAATTACTTCACTTCTCACCACCCTACCATCTTAGCAATGACGGAAGCATGTTGGAATAGCAGTACAAATTCTCTATGTTGTGGCCATCCATCTGATTCCATAGTTTCTAGAAATATTTCTCTATAAAATTAGAAGTTACTCATATAAATTAGTACTTAAGATTTTTTAGTAAGATGTGGAAGAATTTTAATCCTTTTTTATTATAAAGAATAACACATTTTGTGTTAACAGAAATAATATTATCTTGAGGGGACGAGGGAGTTGAATTGTCACCTCTAGATATACTCAAATTTAAGATGCCAGAGAGCTCACCTTTCCAAAACATGACCTTCCCAACCCATTGAAATATACCATTGTCATTTCATTATGTGTTCAAAAACCTGTGCTATAAAATCTGTATGTTACTTTTGAGGTTTAAGATATTGACTCAGAAGTTATTTTACATTATCTAGTCAAAATGCAGAAAAGTCATGGAGAGAATAAGCATTGATCAGACATGCATGCTGGACAATATGGGAAGGAAAAGATCTTAAGGAAAGGGATCAGCCTACGGGAGATGGGTCCAGTTGAGGTGACAAAGGGATAATATGCTGGCACTCTGCCTCTATTAGTTGAAATACTCATTTAGGAAAAGAAAAGAAAGACAACTTTTCCAATTTAACAATTATCCATAGACTGACACTTGGTGGTACGCTTTTGATTAAAATATCCCTTTCATTATGTAATTAAGTTCTTGTTTCTGTTTTTTATTTTCTAAGAAAACAAAATAATTATATAATACCCCAATTCATTCAATGATTTGTATTTCTGGGACAACGTAAGTGCTTTTTTTTTTTTTTTTTTAAATTTAGGGAAAAATACTTTTCTTAGCAAGAACAACAACATACAGGTTTAATTTTATGAATCAGGAACGCAGTGTAAAGGCCAAGAAACTTCCACAAACTATGTATAAAAATGTTATTTCAGAGTTGTTATTACATTATCTTCAAAATAAAATTATTTAAGATGGGCAAGAAAATACATATTTTAAATGGGAGGATTTCCTTGTGCCTAAATAAGATACTTGGAACATCTAATATATTTATCTATATTATTGTATTATAGTCCAAAACTATTATATTGCCATTCTTTAGAAGGAATCCTAACTTAGTAAGTGAAAAATTTATATCTAGCTTTCAAACAAATCCATTTTATCTCCATCAGGGTCAAGTGTTCAAGAAAAGATTTATTTGTTGCTTACAGGAAAACTTGCATACCTATACTGACACATTTACTATGTACGTCAACCCTTCATAATAACAGTAATAATGATGATGATGATGATGGACTAGAAGTTGTGCCAAGCAGTTTCCATGTGTTTACACATCATACAAACTTTGAGATAGATGACATTGTTATACCCATTTTATAGATACAGAATGCAAGACAGAGAGAGGTCAAACAACTTGCTAAGACACATAATGAGGAAGAAACTAAACTGGTGCTCACATGTGCTCCAAACATACGGTGAAGGCGCCGACACAGTCCGATGCCTCAGAAACTCTATTTTCAAAGTCTCAAAATTGTTGATTGATTGGCTTTTCCTACTAGCTTCAGTGGGATGGACCAGTAAAAGTCAGTTTTGGTAGGCATGAACTGGAAGTCAAAAAGTGAAGATGTTTACTTTAATAAAGTGACAGACAGTAGTAAATTTTATTGATTGCTAAGAGTATCAATCCCTGCTGGGAAGGAAGTGGGGGATAGATCAGAAGTTGCCAAGAAGAAGTAAGACCTTTCTTGAACTTAAAAGACAAGTGGGAACTTTCTAAAAGATAAAAGGCTGGAGGCAGGGGCAAGGAAATAGATCAGCAAAGAAGGAAAACAGGGATTGGAAGCAGAATGGGGAGTGGGGAGGGATGAGGCTGGGGATCTAGGAAAAGGTAAGATTAGGGAGAGGCCTTGGATAGTGTGCCAAAAACTTTAACTATATCCCTTTCTTAATGGGAGGCTTTTGATGAGCTGAAGCAGAGGTACAGTATGTTTGTATTTGTGTTTTATATAAATCACTTTGGCAGCTCTGAGGAGGATGTATTTGAGAAGGGGAAATTTGGGGCTAGAAGGTTGCTGCAGTGATCCAGGAAAAAGAATGTATGATTTTCAAGGGAATGGCAACAGTGATTGGGAAAAGGGAACATATGTATAAACATGTAATCAGCAGGTCTGGGTCATTATTTGGAGATGACTAAATAAGGAGAAGTCATCTCCCGGTTTTCCTGCCTGGATTGCAGGGTACTCGTTGGAACCAAAAATAAGATAGAAAACACAACAGTACATACAAAATGTTGCATTAAATTCTGGACAAGTAGAACATGAAGTTCCCGTAGGAGATACCACGGAGATGTAAGGCAGAAAACAGGACGTGTGAGAAGAGGTCAGGAGTGATGGACTAGGGGTTGTTGTTTGGCAGTAACCAGCCTCTGGATTCCAGTGAAAACCTCCGATTGGAGCTGTGAGACTGGATGTGACTATTCAGCAAGAGAAAATTCAAGAACAGAAGTTGGCTGAGGAAGTAACTCAAGAGAACAGTAACACTTCACTGTCTGACAGGGGAAAAAGAGCCCAGGAGGAACAAAGAAACTATAAACCAAGATACAGCATACAAGATCCAAGGGAGGAGAGAGAATTTCAAGAAGCGAGTAGTATCTCATACAACTCTAAGTACAACCGGACCCTTTGGTCTGGCAATCAGGGGAGTGATTGGTTCGCTTCCTGGTGCAGTCACTCTCTGTGGACACAGACGCCAGATAATGGTTGCTTGAAGCAGTAAAAAAGCTGGGGCTCCCTTGAGATCCACATTTCTCCTATCGTCACCTTGGTCCTACTCTGTAGCTGGCTCTCTGGTTTCTGTGCTGGGAGGCTCACGACCTCTCCTCTCCTCTCACTGTCCTCAGGGGTTTGACAACTAAAGCTTTGGAACCTGATATCCAAACTAACTTGAAGTTGTATATGTCATAGGCTCATTTCTTATCACTTTGTATGAAACTATAATATTCTTAGAAACAGCATTTAATACAAAATTACGTATAGAACCATGCTCTGTAACTTCCACCATTAGGAGAGCAAAATATTAGTCTATGTTCTTAATTGTTGGTTTGTTGATTAATACATGATGCATAAGGAGATTGCAAAATAATTTCTACCATTTATTTATGAAAGGCAGGCTTGTGATCTGTGTTTCTGTTCCTTTAAAATGATGATTATGATTATGTCAGGTTCTACAAGTTGTATTATCTTAGAAATAAACAAGTCTGTGCAGCTATTACTTCACTCAATAATTGTCCAACTTGATTTTATAATTCGAGGAGGTGATTATCAGTTACACCCTGACTACCATCATGAACATCTAAAAGGCAGAAAGCAAAATCTTTCAAAGATGATTTATCTCTATGGTTCCTATTAGGAACACGTTCAGCTCGAAATTCAGCCTTCTTGGGCCCTTAAACTAGCAGTGGAGACTGAGAGAAAGCACAGGGGTCTGCGAGTCTTGGAACTTGTTACTTAGAACTATATATTACATATCATTAATTTCCTTTTTAAGGCCATAATACAGCTTCCCATCATTTTTAATAACTAGCAAACCCAAGACAAGTACATATATCTTCAAGGAAAAAGAAAAAAATACAAGACCAAAGTGGTTCTTTCAGCCTGGAATTCTTCGTATTTGGTGAAAGATTCAGAAACTATAATTATTTCACAGCTTTATTCTTTTACAAACATTTTGGGGTCATTGTTAAGAACAGCGAAGTTACCTACTTACACTACCCATCTTTGTGTACCCAAACTATGTTCTGTTCATGTAAAATTATTTAATATTGCAACCATGTAAGTCATTGAACTAAGGAATCGAGTTTGTTCAAAAAGTTTTATATTTTTTCACAGTCAGTGGAACATTGGGATGTGCTCATCTGTGCATTTTAAATAAACTTGATGGGAACATTTGCCCGTTTGTATATTTTCTCAAGGAAAAATTAAATTGATCTTAGCTGCCAAATTATTTAAAATTCTATCTACTTCCATCCTAGTGTGAGTCAGTGGCTGTATTTATAAAATCTCAAGGAGTTCTTTAAGAGTTCTAGGAAATCAGACTTTTTGCCACAATTCTGATTGCACTGCCATTTTCTGGATTTCGAATTTCTGGAAGTTTGACACAGCTGAAATATTGAGAAACGGGGTGGGAGGTACTTGTTTACTTGAGTAACTATGAGAAACATGGTCACGAAGTTCCCTGAGTTTCCATCTGATCCACGGAAGGGAAGGAGACTGGGTAGGAGGCGCAGGTGTGGAGGTGGGCTCCTGGGGTGAAATCCTAGCAGAGGTTTCTGGACTGATAAGGTCCTGGACTGTGGGAATCTTCTCAGGGGTGTCCACAGCTATGCTCTGTAAGGCAGGCTTGACAAGTTCCCTCCTCCAGAGGAATGGATGGAATGTGGATGCTCCACTTTACCTAGGGCTGTGAAACCGCAGGGAGCTCTTTACCATTTTGAAGTCCCAGCCAGTGGCAGGCATTCAGGCTCACTGGGAGAGGGCCCGGGTTTCCCCATAAATCAAAATGAAGACTGCACTACCGCAACCTCACTGATCACATTATCTTGGCATTATTTCAACATACGTTAAAGAATAAAACCAAACAGACAATGAGTAAGGAGTAGGGGAGGAGGTAAGAGAACACACTATCTAAAAGCCTATCTCTAGATTTGGCATAGGCCAGATCTTTGACTCAGAAGGTGGTGTTGCACAAAACCATGGTGGAATCTTAAATGCCATAAATAACGGAAGCATGTGTAACATCTCCCTAATTGTTTGGAATGAAGAAAGCAAACAAAAGCATTACAGAAACACAGGACTGGCACACATTGGGTACGTAGCAATAATACGCTGCATAACTTGGGAGGTTATTTTACCTCTCTGGGTTTCAGTTTCTTTAGCACAAAAATAAAGAATGTGGACTATTATCTCCAGTTTTAAAATCCTATTATCTCAAGTTTTTGATTTTTTAAAATTGTAAGTGTTGGTCAGTTTTAAATAGTATAAGCACTGCATGATTTACAAGTAGTCATTTTATTTTGTTTTTATTTTACCAAGTATAAAATCACATACGCTCAATAAAAAAGAGAACTATTTAAAAACTTAAGAAAACCTATAAATTCATCACCCTGAGAAATCTATAATAAACTTATATTAGTAAGTACAAATTTTTGATATATAGACATAGACATATGGATATATATAATAAATAGGGATTATACTATTCATGCTGTTTCATTATCCATTTTTTGTCTTAAAATATACTGTGGATCGGATTTTTTTAAAGATTTTATTTATTTGAGAGAGAGAGAGAGAGCACAAGCAGGGGGAGGGGCAGATGGAGAAGCAGGCTCCCCACTCAGGGTGAGCCCAATGTGAGGCTCCATCCCAGGATACTAGGATCATACCTGAACCGAAGGCAGATGCTTCACTGACAGAGCCACCCAGGCATCCCTATACTGTGGCTATTTTTAATGATTATATTAGTTTTCCTAATTTTTAATGGTTGTATATTTTACTGCATGTGCATTTGTGTGTATATATATCATCACATAAGAAATCATCTTAATGTTTATGCAACATTATATATTAATAATTTCAACAACATAATCTGATGAACATTTAAATTGCTTCTTCCTGCTATTGTTTATAATGTTTCAGTAGGTATATTTATGCATTTTTCTGAATACTCCCTTAAAATAAATTCCAAGAACTAGAATCGTTATATCAAAGGCAATGTGAGTGCCTGTTTTGACAGTTTTTAATCAAAGAATATTGTAATTTTGAAAAAATGTTAAAAAAATCATGATTCATCACAATTTCAGTAAACATTTTGTTGAACTTTCAGTGATTTTTTTTTCTATAAATAGATCTTATAACATTGCTGAAATTAGTTTGCAAGAATATATTCTGGAAGTAACAATGTTTCCCACTCTGTAGACAGGTTCTGAGACTGAAACAAGTGTTAAAACCTAGACTCTAATTCCTGGGCCTTGGGCTTCTCACAGGGCAATTAGTAGAGAGACATGCACCGAGCAGCGCCCCGCCACCCCCCAGAAACAGGCAGGGTGACAGTGAAGAGCTATGGGTTGCCATCCTTCTGAGCCCATAGGAATTTGTTTCTCCCTCTTTTTTCACATGATGTGAGTGAACGATCCTGCAGAATTTTAATAGTCTAAAGCTATTGAATCAATCTAATTATTTTATAATTGTAACTGGCATCAACTACTTAGAAACGTCTCATTCGGTACAAATGAGTAACAACAACTACAGTTGATCCTTGAACACGCGGGGGCGGGGGTTTCGGGTGCCTACCTCCCCTCCCCCACAGTTGAAAATCTGAATCTGTGTATAACTTTTGACTTCCAGAAACTTAATTACTAATAGCCTACTGCTGTTACTTATAATACAAACAATTAACACATATTTTGTATGTTATATGTATTACATGTTGTATTAAACACTACATTCTATATTATATACTGTATTTATCAGAAAAAATCCATATACAAGTAGATCCATGCAGTTCAAACCCGTGTTTTTCCAAGGTCAACCATATTTTCAAGTGACCTTTTATCAGACACCCATGCTTTGTGGCTTAAATGCATTTTCATTCATCCACAAGAAGAAAGAAAAACACAGCACAGGAATTTAGGTTCTATCATGCCTATGTAAAGATAAAGAAGCAGCATAGGATTGTTCAGGTGCCCAAGGTAAAAAAGCTAGTAAATAGAGGACTAAAATTAGGTCTGAGGTGGTTCTGTTCATTAGCAAAATATTTTTTCTTAAATCACTGTGCTTTATGAAGTTTACTGAATATCATAAATTCATCTCAATATGAATATCACTGAAACTCACCACCTATATAGCACAGGAGGGAAGACAGTTACCTTGTACTTCTCCTAATACTTGTCCAACCTAAAAACAGAAGGTTTGGGGTAAGTTCTGTTCCTTAACCTTTCTCCTACCAAACCTGAGATGGGTGAGTTACTCTAACTTGCTACTTTTCTCCCACTCCAGCTCCCTGGTTTCGTAACTAAAATAACATTACCTATCCCACTCTTATTTATTCATTTAGGTGGGAAGGTTTTTCTTGGGTGTGCGTGTGTGTGTGTGTGTGTGTGTGTGTGTGTCAATAATTACGTAACAGATGAGCCCTTTCCCCCAAGAGCCCAAAGTATGTATCAAGATTATTAATGATGGGTAAGATATTTTTTTCTTAAATTTGATGGGGGATTTAAGTGATTGCTAAATAAGATTATGCAAGTATCCCATTTTTGAAAGTTTGCATTACACCACTTCACTTTAACAAAAGACCGACATCAGTACCTGTTTTCACTACCTGAAAGACATCTGAAGAGGATTTTCACTTTTGCGAAAAAGGAAGAAAAGCAGAAATAGCACTGTGTTTAGTTTGCAGCCACACATTACAGAGGTAACATGCACCCCAAGCAGTGAGAATGGCGCCGCCAAGCTCCTTCCTCGGGAACTACACCCAGCATCAAGGGTCCATAGCTTTGAACAGTGTGAGCATCTTTGCTTTATGCCATTTCAGTTTACAAAAGATTTCATAGGAGCGTTCTACTTCTGGATAGCGAGGGAAACCTGTACTTTTGTTTTATAAAAGAGGTAAATATATTAAATATCTTCCATCACGTAAATCTTAATATTTTATAGAGCCAGTATATTCTCTCTGAGACACATGGGTTATTTTTCCCTCTTTAAATAGTTGAAAGAAATGGAATCACACAAGTAGATTATGTGACTTCCCCAAGGTTATTTAGCAAACCAGCTGCAGAGTTTACTTCAAACCAGCTAAAAGTGAAACAAGGGAGTACTTTTAAAATATAAAGCTATACAAGCTTTAGACTAATCAGCAAAGGAGACAAAAACTACTTGGTATATGCTAAAGAATCAAAGAGGTTGTTTTATTTTTAATCAAAGGCAGATATTCTAAAAGCAAGTAGAGTTTTTAATCACAAAATATCCTCAGATAAATAAGATTCACACAGGGATTAAATCTATTCAGTCCGGTTCAAAGTTATGGGGCAAGTATAATAGAGAAAGGCTTTTAGAAATCTACTTGAGTAAGCCATTTTGATCTTTTTATCTTGATTGCTCTTTATCTCCTGATAGTTTACTTCTCAGCTTTAGTGTTGGGTTAAAAAAAAAAAAAAAAAAAAAAAAAAGAAAAAAAAAAAAGGTCAGCTTTTACTTTGAGCTTGCCTTCTTGTTGTAATGACGATTCTATGTCTGTAATATTCATTCCAAAGTGTATTGTGTATACTCTTTGTTTAAATGGTTAGTTCCAGAAATATTTAAGAAGCTTTCTCTACCTAAAATAAACATTTTGAAGAACCATTCAGGAGTAAGAGAGATGATGAGTGGTGTGTTTTATGTTAAGCATAACTGGGGCTCAAAGGATGAATCTTCGCTATGTTGTAAAAATAGTCTCAATTCCTCTTCATTAGAGCAAATAATTTGGTTGCCTGAAAGTCTATGATACTGATATCATCCAAACAGAAATCCAAGGGCTGAAATATGTGTGGCATGTGTTATTTGAATTCCTCCACCTTTCCATGCTAGAGTGCTAACTGGAAGGTAAATTGTGAAATGCACTCAAATGCAAAGCTTACAATAAAATCAGGTCATCGGTTAAAATATTTACAAGTTCATATGATATTAACAAAATCTTACTGAAATTTTTATGACGTTTATTTAGCGTAGAAGATAAATCAATCTTACTCTGAATACCTAACTCATGTAACAGATTCTTTCATAAAAACCTGATCCCTTAATATGACACTTCAATATCTGAAAAATCTTTAAGGGTAAAAAAGAGATAAAAATGTGCTTGAGATATCTCAAGATATACTTGAGATCAAGAATAAAATTAATCTAAATCATGCTTAGCTTTCTCTCTCACAGTTAATACAGTCGTCTCAAATAAGCACTAAATCATTATAGAGCAATCTAGCTTAAAACTCAAATTTTCTTTACTCTTATTCTGTGACAGTGTTTACTATGGAATTCTGGAAATATAAATAGCTTATTAAAAGTCTGTAAATGGACTTTCTCAAGAAAACTGGTAGTTCTATGACTGTAAAGATTACCAAATTTATATAACATACATTTACATGTGTATATGTATGTACGTTCTAGAGAGAATTCCATTGTATATTCGGTTTATATGAACACTTCGAGAGTTCATGATTAGACTTGGTAACTAGGGTCCATTTAATCTACCAAAAAAAAAAGTCCACAGTATATAGAAAGGATATGGCATTGAAATTAAATGAAATTATAAATATGTAAGTAGAATCATTACACATTAAGTTTGAGAATCAGTGTTATGCTTTATTAAAGTCAGGTATAAGTGGGTTTTGCTTTATATTATTTCCTAAAGCAACAAGCTTTAACATATACTTTTCCAAAGGAAATAAAAATATCTGATTATTATGAAAAATTAATTGACGATAGTACAAAAAGAATAATTCTATTGGGGCGCCTGGGTGGCACAGCGGTTGGGCATCTGCCTTCGGCTCACAGCGTGATCCCGGCGTTACGGGATCGAGCCCCACATCAGGTTCCTCTGCTATGAGCCTGCTTCTTCCTCTCCCACTCCCCCTGCTTGTGTTCCCTCTCTCTCTGGCTGTCTCTATCTCTGTCAAATAAATAAATAAAATATTTAAAAAAAAGAAGAATTCTATTATTTTATAAAACTTCCTAAACTCATTAACTGTAAGCTAAAATTACATATGGCAAAAAATCACATAGCCGGCAATAACAGCATAATTTCTAACTACAACAGAAAATTACCAATTTCCAAGGAGCTGCAAAATTTCACACCATCACATGTTCTATAGATGTATATTTTTTGCAAGTGAATATAATGAATTGGGTATTTATTGTCACACTTCTGACTGCATTAAAGTAGAAATGTAAAGGAGATTCTTAAAGCCCAGATTTTTCACTCAGTAAATAAATGTAAATAGAAATTACTCCTTAATTATCTGAATGTCAATGTCAAAGAAAAAAAATGGTGTATTAAATTTAATTTTTTCTTAGGAGATCATTTCTTGAAAATTTATATTATCCTGATTATAAAAAGAAAGTCAATTTAATTTCATCATTAGTTTAGTAATATAGTCATCAAATATTTTTAGACATTTATTATTTAGAATTCTCTGCAGAAATGAATGCTACCAAGAGTGAGAAGATATGGGACTCCTCCTCAGTTCTGCCACTAAGTTACTGGGCTGCCTTGTAATCAATTAACTATTCTTTTCCTACTTCCCTGACACCATTTGTGAAAAAGATGGTGTGGAGTAAATAATCTCTGAAGTCCCTGCCATCTTTAAAAATTTCCTATAAATGAGATGTGATTTCTGCTCTCAGAGAGTTTATAGTGTTATAGAAGAGAATAGTAGAGAACGTTAAGTGTTGTAATTGTAAGGGAGGAAAAATAATTTTTCTTTCACGCTTCCAGATTCTTGGCTGAGACACCCCATCCCTGAAGTAAAAGACAGATTAACCAGAAAAAAAACAAACAGAAATTTAATAACATGTACACCCCCTGGATACCTGGGAGAGACCCAGGAAAATTGAGTAACTCCCTGACAAGGCCCAAGTCACCACTTTAAATACCTTCTCTGGCTAAAGACAAAAGAAAAATGTTGGGGGTAGGGGGAGGCCAGTTATGCGAAGCTGCTAGAAAAAGCACAGTAAACAGGGTAGGGTTGTTATGTAAATTTAAGACTGCGCCTTCTCCATTGATAAGAGTTTCTACAGATTTAGTCATTTTCCTGTTCCTGGTACAGAGAGGAAGACACCTGCACAAATGGAGGTTTCTTTTTAAGTGTCTCTTACAAAAGGGTAACCTACTTAGTTTTCAGAGCTTCTCTTGTGTCTGCTGTTTCCTAAAAATAGTCAGCCTAAAATAATTTTTTGTCAAAGAGGCACATTCTGGGGTGGCAAATTCTGCTCTCTTCAAAACAGAACAAAAAAGTTCAGAGAATGGTGGCAGGGAGGTCAGTAGGTATAAAAAAAGTCCTCCTAGAGGAGGCAGCCTTTGAAATTGAATATGAAAATTAGTAGAGAATAATTTTTTTCAAATAAAAATAGGGGAATAAATTATTCTAGGTCAAATGAAAGCAGTGAGAGAAGGTGTGGAATTTGGAAAGCTTATAGAACTTTCTGGTTCATGACACTTAGTATCTCAGTATTTTTTTCATGTCAACCTTAGGCCAAAACACAAAAAAACCCAAAACAAAACAAAACAAACTTGACCATATGAAAATAAAGGAAACTTCATTTAAAATGGACTCAGAAATCCCTAAAGGGGGCACTCTCACAAATGAACCACTCAAGGCAGCCTGCACCACCAGTAGAAAGAAAGAAGATAACAATTATCTTGACAAGGGAGGACATTTTTTCACACAGGAATTTCATCTCCTATTTTTGATAAAAAAAGAAGGAAGATTTCTCCCTGCCCCAGCAACAGTACACTAACCACAGCTCAAAGCCAGTAAGAAACCATCACAATCTCATATCCTTGTTCTTCCCCAATAAACTTGTGAACAGAACCCTCCCCAAATTCCTCCTTTCTTGTATAAAACAAATCCCTCTCCTTCCTTCTCCATACTTGCCTATCATTCACCAAAGTTTGCTTGCCCCAAATTGCAATTCCTCTGCCATTTCCAAATAAGCTCATTTTGCTAGTAAAATAACTGGTTATTCTATTTTTAAGGTTGACAACAGATTCATTTATTAAGTATTATAAATCCAAATAAATTATTTTAGTAGTTCATATGGTATGCAACAAATACACCAGTGTATTTTCTTTGAATATTTAAAATACCTGGCAGTGCCTTTGAGAGTTTATTACAGTGCCCCATGGAATGCTGGTTCAAATTTGGGAACCACGATTATAGTATATTTGGTTATAGTGTATTCAGGATATGGCAAAGAAGTTTTCTTACACTGTGAGCTACATGTAAGACTAAAATCCTAATAAAAGCAGGGCTTACATGGTCCAGTCTATCTATGGGAATAAATCCAGAAATAAGAGGGAATAAAAAAAATTCCAATGTCTAATTCAATTTTCTAAACAAAGATGAAGAGATTCAGTTCATTACAAAGAGCAAGGCTTCTGTACCCCCTTTTGCTCTTAATCTTTTATGCTAAATCTTTCCCTACTCTCTCTAAACTCAAGTCTATCTCTACCACTCTCCACATTCTGAATTGCAAAAAATACTGGAATTGGTTTACAAAACCATAGAAAAGGAAAGAGGTATAGCAGAATCATTATAAATAAAAATTACAGTCTTGTTACTGCAGAAGTGGATAAAATAGGGTTATTGTGTACATGTTAATTTTGTCCCAGTCACATAGCCCCCATTCATTAGAGGGCTCCATTTCTAATTACCCCATCTAAACACTTTTTCTATATATGGCTGAATTCCATCCCCTTTTTCCATATTTAATGGGATGCCTCTGAAAGGTCTTACTTGGTCTAAAAAATTTTGTTCTTACAAATCTAATTGCAGAGGAATGTGGGGTAAAGGGGAGCAGAATTTGCCACCCCAAAATATGCCTCTTTGCTATAAGGATAATTTTTGGCTTGTTATTTTTAAGAAGCTGCAGAGAGGAGAAGCTCTGAAAATCCTGAAACACCAATTAAGAAGAATAAAAGTTACCTTTTTGCTAGAGACATTTATATTTATAAGGGAAACCTCCATTTGTAAGAGTGTCTTGGTCTCTATATCAGAACAGAAGGATGACCAAATCTCTGGAAACTCTTATCAATGGAGAAGGCACAGTCTTAAATCTACTTAACAACCATACCCTTGTTTACTGTGCTTTTCCTAGTAATCTCCTTTAACTGGCCTTCCCTTACCCCCAACATCTTCCTTTTATCTTTAGCTGGAGGTAGTATTTTAGGTCATGGCTTGAGTCATTTCAGTGAGTTACTCAACTGTGTATACAGGGGGTATACATGTTATTAGACTTGTTTTTCTTTGGTTAATCTGTCTTCTACTATTGGGGTGTGAGGGCAAGGGGATGTTTCTCAGCCAAGAATCTATGAGGGTGGAGGGAAAATTATTCTTCTTCCCTACAGGGGCTTCCTGAAAGACACATTCCTCAATGTTAGGGTTCCAAAATCATTTTTATCCACTGTCTATCTTCCTAGCTGAATGAGAAGAACTGCGTATATTCTGAGTTCTTTTCCTCATAAGGGCAGATTTCCATAAGAAATCCCCTGAGGTCACAAGTAAGGAAATACTAAGCCCACTTAAAGTTTTCAGCTATCTAGGGATAAACATAGGGTTTGGCCAACACTAACAACTGTTTGTAAAGTATGAAAACACAAGAGCACAACAGGTAAGAGGAGCCAACATGTTGCCCTCTTCATCACATTGGAATCAAATGAGTGGGAATAGCCTCCTACTTTAGCTCTTGATTTGCTTGGGGTGTGGTGGGAAGAGGGAGGAGGAGAGTTTTCTTGAACAGTAATGGAAAATATACTGGGAAAGTTCTGTAACTCACAGTGAGAGGTATAGCTCAGAGCTATTCAGGCTAGTGGCTAGAAGAAGACCTTGAAAACTAGGCCAAAGAGATTTCTGCAAATAATAACAAAACCTTAATTATTACTATTCTCTTTTGAGAAAGCAAATGAATCAGAGATTTGCTTCAGGATGAAATGCATAAGATGGAATAAAATGTGTGGTAGGCTTGAGTTAAAGCCAACAGCTGGGATAATAATACATAGCCAGGCACAGAGTACCTTGGCTTGAACTTGACTGGTGGCAGGGAGAATTAAAACAAAGGGGGAAAAATCAAAACTAAGGAAAGTCTGTGCAGAGATAAATTCAAGAGAACATGGTGACTTGCATAGACCAAGTAGACACTTGGGAGGAAGGGGTTAACTTTAGTTGTACAACTTTAAGTATCAGTGGTGAACAATTAAAAATTGTTACTAAAATACAGAGGGGAATCGGAAGATTAAATCTAGCCCTCACCTGAAGACATTGTTTCACCTAGCGCTCACAAGTACTCCTCATACAGCTGGGCCCTTACTGATCCTAAATGGTCCACTTCCAGACCACATTACCTCCCTCCTTATGACAATCCTCAGCTTTGAATCTCACATCATCACATTGTTTCACCAATTTCTCCTCCTTGGCATAGCCCTTGGGTCATAACCTCTCCAATAATGAAGATTTTAACTTTTGGTTTACTGAGGCGCTCTCACATTATTCCTCTTGCCATAATTCCAGGTGACTTCAATAGATTTAATGACATTTACCATTGATACAAGGTTTTTTTACGGCATGCGTGGCACTGTTTTATGTGTTTTACATATATCAACTCATTTAAGTCTTATAACAACCCCATTAATTAGATAAATATAATCATTGCCCCCATTATACAGATAGGGAACTGAGACACAGGAAAACTGAGTAAGTTATACAACTAGAAGTCTTCCTGATCTGAGTTCTGGCAGTAAAGCTCCAAAGTTCATGCTCTTTTTCACTCTGATATATTAGTGGGTAGACAATTTGTCAGTTCTTGACCTTCTCTCCTCCAAAAATTCTACTTTTGGCCCTACTGCAGCTGCTCACTCCCCTGGTCATACCTTAAAACACTTTCCATAATTTTAAATATCCTGAATCTCATTTTCAAATATTTTACATCCCAACTGTCACCTCCCAATGTTCTAGCCCCAAATTAGAACCAAATAAAACAATCCTTTGACCCTGCTCTGACACAGCATTCATTAATCCTGCCAGTTTTTTATTATTCCTTACTCCATCTTGTCTTTCTTCATCTTGCAGCTTGAATTTCAGACTCAATCCTTACCACTCTTTGGCATGCACACTCAATCCTCTTGACCCTTTCCTTTCCATGTATTTGCTCAGCCAAACTATAATCCTAGTATAATTCTACCCTTTATCTAATCCTAGCCAATATCCACATGGATGACTAAGGTTAGGAAAAAACACACAACCAGACTTCCATTTTTCATTTTAAGCTCACACCAAGAACCTGAACGCTACCTGGATGATCACATTCTCTTCCGAGAACATTCACTCTCCTAGTCTTCTGGACCAGCAGTTTGCCAAGTTTGGTCCACAGCCTTCTATAAATACCCATGACCTTTTCAGGGGGTCTGTGAAATCAAAACTATTTTCATAATGGCATTTACACCTTGTTTGCCTGTTTCACTGTGTTGACATTAGCTCCAAAGGTACAAAAGCAACAAAGGTAAAATTTGTTGGTGGCTTAACACAGTCAAGGTACTGGCACCAGCTACAGTAGAAGCCACAAACAAGCACTTACAGTTAAAAAAAAAAAAAGTCAGTTTCATTTAAGAATGTCCTAGAGGAAGCAGTAAAAATATTAATATCAAATTTCAACCCTTCCATGTATGTATTTTTAATATTCCATGTGACACATAAAGCATTTCTGCGGATCCTAAAGTACAAAAGTTGTCTCTAGAAAAACGACTTATGCTTTTTCCATGAAATACCATTTTTATTTGAAAGAACAACTGACAGACAAATTATTGCGATTTCTAACTGGGTATTTGGCAGACATTTCCACACAAATGAAGAAAGTGAGTCATTTCAGGGAAAACAACTAACACAATTTGTTGCCAGTGATAAATTTTGAGCTTTCAAATGAAAATTATGATTATGGACAATTTGCCACCTTGTGCTTCCCAATACTTAAGTGTTTTTTTTAATGAAATGGGCATGGTATAAATGAAAATGATATTAAAAAATAATGTATAATAAAACATGTGAACATGTGGAATATTTACATAACTCAGTGAGCTGTTATTTACCAAATGACCAAAACATGATATTATAAAATCATGCATGAATAAAAAGCCCAATCAAAGTGCAAGACAGGGGGTGCCTGGGTGCCTCAGTTGGTTAAGTGTCTGTCTGCCTTTGGCTCAGGTCATAATCTCAGGGTCCTGGGATCGAGCACCACACTGCGTTCCCTGCTCAACAGGAAGTTTGTTTCTTCCTCTCCCTCTCCCTCTATGCTCTCTCTCAAATAAATAAAATCTTTTAAAAAAAGTGCAACACAGACCAATGAACTTCATTGCAACAGTGCAACATATTTATTGATATGGATTCAGATTTCTTATTGCAGTTAACCTTTAAAAGACTACAGTTTACTGATCTGTGGTATAATGACAAAGAAGAATATCTATTATTATCTAAAAAAAAAGTGATCTCTCCCTTTCCCAACCACATACCTGTGGGAGGCCAAACAAGCAAACACAACTGCTCCTGACCCCTTCCTCTCTGTGACCTGCTGAGAGCTCAGCAAATTATATTCTACCATTTTTTTTTGCAGGCAGTTCTCTCCCTGCCTCCCCAATCTATTTTATGTTTGCACCCCCCTTTTCTTTTTAATGTTTGCACCTGCTGGAGCAGGTGTCTCTTCACCCCATGGTCTCCCTGCTTCAGCCCTTTCTCTTCTCAGTCTCAACAGAGGGACAAGAGGGATCTTGTAAAATACGCAAATCAGATTGTGTCATGCTTCTGCTGTAATCCTTCAGTGTTTCCCAATTCATTTATTCTAGAAGCTTCAGTTTCAAGCATGACCTAGATGTCATAAACATAGGGTCCCTCTTAACTTTCCTAATTTCCCCTTTGCTCATCAGACAGCAGGTGCACTGACATCCTTGCTTTTTGGGAACACATTAGGCAGACTTTTGCTTCGGGATCTTGCATTTGCTCTACCCTCCGCCTGCAGTCCTCCCCCTCCATATTTCCACATGGCTGCTTAGCTCACATTGTCAGGTCTTCACTCAGATATAACCTCAGCAAGAACATACATGACTACGCCTTTTGAAATTGTAACTCTACCCTATTGTTTAATTTTCTTGTTCACAGATCTATTTTTTCCTATAGCATTTACTAACAACTAGTGGACCATATCCTCTATTTTTACCTTTTATTACAAGTTTCTCTATTCTAGAATGCAAGCCCCTTGAGGGTAGGGATTTTTACACTGCTCTAACCCATTACCTAGAATAGACCTGGCAACAAATGGGACTTGATAACTTCGTGTTAACTGGATGGACTGAATAAATGAGCGTCTATAGTACAAAGGCACTGTGCCGGACTCGAGAGCAATGGATGAATAAGACATAGATTCTAACTAAAGAATTTAAGTAGGGTGGGGAAAGAGAGGATACAGAGTGAGTAGTAAGGAAATAATGAGATTACATTGGTTTATTCTGTGTACTTTGTCGGTCAGTGTTTCCTATTAACACTTGAAATGTATAATGCTCTCTTAAATGGCATCCAGTTCAACAATGTTTTTAGCTCCATAACTATATTGCCAAGAACACTGACAATCGTGTCTGATACATAGAATCATGCTGCTATACAGAATACAGAAATTATTTTCAATAGAGTTAATTACAGAAGAGTGAACTGACATTAGCATTATTTCAATTAGACCTGTAATGATCTAAAGCAGCTATCTGAGGCAGAAAATGAAGAAGGAAACCTCCAGCGTCCACAGCCTTGCCCAAACCAATGAAATGTTCCTATTTGGAAACATAACTTGGTTGACACATTGAATCCTTCTAACACATTACTCAAAATTGTGTGTGAATTATATATGTAAAGCATAAACGATTTGGCTTAAGAATTTAAAATGCTATCCTCTTTTTCTTTTTTTTTAATGCAATATGCTAACTTGGGAACTACACCAGTTATGATGTCAGTGTCCGTACTAACTGAGGCTGCCTTACAATAAGGGTCTGGGGGAACGACGTCTGGATGGGACACTGAAAAAATCATGTCTTTTACTAAATTGTTCTGTAAGATAATAGGAAGAGATTGCCACATAGTGAAATGCATATGGATCAGCACAGGCAAAGAGATGCTAGAGAAAGTGTCAGATGAACAAAATAAACCAGGAGATTTTCATTCTTGGCTGAAAGTCTACAGAGAACGATAAATAAATTGTAAAAAAGTTATTAGCAATTTTCTATTTATTTTCATTCTTATTACCTAATTCAGGATGTGAAATTTTTTTTATAACTTTTATACTTTTAATCATTGTTTTACCTCAGTATTTTAATTGGATTTTTTTTTTTTTACCAGTTCTCATTTCTGCATCCTTTTAAGTTTAAAATTTCTAATACATGTGAGTTAAGTATTAAGCTCATTCTTTGCTTTGTACTTTGGAAAAACCATCCTGAATCTTAAATTTAGATGTGTTTTTGGCTTACATTTCTAATCAAGAAGGTTTAAGTTCTGCTATTGATTATCTTTTACTTCTTTCTAATTGTCAATATATCTTCTGTGACATAGCAATTCCTGGGCGGGGGAGGGGCGGGGGGGAAGATTCTCCTGTTCAATGAAAGAGCTCGGATTTTTAGGGAAGGGACAGAAATACGAATAACCAGTGGGATCAGGCCTTTCTTCCCATCGAGAATTCTCATCATGCCCATTGATATTTGGAGATTGCAGTATCGTTATTATGAATGGAGTGATTATCCTCTAATGAGGATATATGTTTGATAGTTATTATATATGACCCCAATACTGTGGTAAATAACACAATATAAAATGCACAAATTTATATTCAAATAAATTGACTACTGCCCAAATGTCACATTTCAGTGTCCCTGAACATGCTAGCTCCTCAGATGGGACATGATTCCTACTTCTCTCACACCCTTTCTACCCCTTTTAATTTTTTTCCCACTAAAGCCAAAAGGGTGATTTTACTAGAAGTACTGGAGTCTCTTACAAAATGCAGGGCCGCTGGGCCTGGAGGCAAAAATGAGCAAATCATCAGTAATCCAGTAGTACTTGCTTTTTATTTCTTATCTCTGCTTCTCTCTGGGTCTCCCAGCCTGGCTTTCCTGGCCTCTATATATAGATAACAGACAATGGTAGACCCGTAATTCCTGCATTTACATCCCTCGGTTCAAGTTATACCCATACAGACTGATTGAGCCCAAATTCCTAATTCCTAGGAGAGAACATCTGGAGCAGTTTGGGTCAGGGGTTTATTTATGGTCTAGTCAATTGTGGCTAGCAGAGAGGATGGAATAATAACAATATGCCTGTCAGGAGCAAATCCCTGGTGGAAGGTGTGGGGAAGGGAAGGCAATTTTCAGAATATATGGTAACCTTTACTTGGCTAACTTTCTATGAAACCAATTTTGGTGTCATCTTTTCTAGTTAAATCTTTCCACCTCTACCACTATTCCCATATCTGGGGATAAATTCACAGAATTTAGTGCCACTAATCTAGCACTCATCTTGTCTCTCTCAGGCACTGTACAGATACTTTGCCATTCAACTTTATCTCTTTAATCCTGTTTTGTATTAATTGTTCTATGGCAAGCCCCTTGGAAATATTTGTGGAATAAATATATCAACATACCAACAAGGATTCATACTTGACCATGGTCATTTCCTTGTTTCCCCAGTACCCATAGTAGGGTTTCATAGCAAAAATAACAACATAACTGATTTGGAAATATACAGATTATAAGATTTTTAAAGACAATGGACTATATCCTCTTAAAAAAAAAAGTTTTATTGAGATACAACTCATATACAATACAATCCACCCATTTATTTTTTATTTTTTTATTTTTTATTTTTTTAAAGATTTTATTTATTTATTTGACAGAGATAGAGACAGCCAGCGAGAGAGGGAACACAAGCAGGGGGAGTGGGAGAGGAAGAAGCAGGCTCATAACGGAGGAGCCTGATGTGGGACTTGATCCCAGAACGCCAGGATCACGCCCTGAGTGGAAGGCAGGCGCTTAACCGCTGTGCCACCCAGGCGCCCCGACAATCCACCCATTTAAAGTGTACAGTTCAATGGTTTTTAGCATATGTAGATTTGTATCACCATCACCACCATTCTAAAACATTCTTATCGCTCCCTAAAGAAACCCTCTACTCACTAACAGTCACTCTCCATTTGCTTCCATCCTCTTAGCCCTAGACAATCACCAATCTACTTTCAGTCTCTATTTTGGAACTTTCATATGAATGGAATCATATACAATATTTTTTTGTGATCTTTTGTGATTATTTTTTCATGTAGCATTATGTTTCCAAAGTTCATCCATGTTTGTATCATGTATTACTAATTCATTACTTTTTATGGCCTACCACTTTACTATTATATGGATATACCATATTTTATTTATCCATGCATCATATGATGGACATTTGGATTGTCTCCACCTTTGGCTATTATGCATAATGCTGTTATTATGAATGCTCATGTGTTTTGATTTTTCTTGGGTACTTGAATAGATAGAGGTGGAATTGCTGGATCATATGGAAACTTTATGCTTAACATTGTTTTTTAAAGATTTATTTATTTATTTATTTGAGGGGGAATAGGAAGAGGAAGAGGGAGAGAGAATCTCAAGCAGACTCCCCACTGAGTGTGGAGCTGGACACAGAACTCGATCCCAGGACCCCAAGATCATGACCTGAGCCAAAGTCAGATGCTTACCCAACTGAGCCATCCAGGCACTCCTATGCTTAACATTTTGAAAAATGCCAGACTGCCAAAGGGCTATACCATTTTATAAAAAACGATCTGCAGAGACATCTGTCCAACGAAGAAAGACACACTGCCAACAAGCACATGAAAAATACTTTGTGTCATTCTTCATTAGAGAAATACAAATTAAAACCACAATGAAATTACCACTTCTTGTGCGCTAGGATGGTTATAATTAAAAAGACAGAAATTAGTAAGTGTTGGCAAGGGTGTGGAGAAATTGGAAGCCTCTATTTTTATAAACACTCACTTTAGCATTGTACACCACTCTGTGGTCACCCAATTAATGGAGGATAGTCAGAAGAAAGGCAGGCAGGGGCAAGGGGCCTCGTCCTAAGAGGAAGCTACCCTTAGAAGGAAAAAGACCCCATCCTGTTATTCTACACCACCCTGAAAGGAGCCCTCCACCCTTTCCCACATGAACAACTATCTGATAGATAGATGAGCACGTGGACAAAAACCTGATTGGGTGACAGGTGCATGGAGGGTTAATCAGATTAAAACAGCTGCCAACAATCTCTATAAAAACCCCTAGACTTAGAAACTCCAAAGATAACCCTCTAGGGTCCCCTACCTCTTCGGGAGCTTTGTATTATTGCTCAATAACCTTTGCTTAGCTGCCCACCACCCTTAGGCGGGTCTACTTCTTCCTTCCTCAAGGTGGTGTGACCATGAACGTCGAGCACTGAAGGAAAAGAAATCCTGAAACACAATGGTGATATTTATCAGCAGATCCAATGATCTGCTCTCTAATGCTATAAGCCATTGTACTATTTAAATCTTATTGTATCATGCATTTTTTAAATTTCACGTAATTTTCAAAGGAATAACATCCTTTAATGGTACAGATAGATAAAATGGTAAATGCATGTAAACATTATAAGATCATAATTTTAAAAAATGAAATTGTTTTGAACAAATAATACCTGCATTTGGTTAAAAAAAAACAAAACAAAACAAAACAAAATACTAGCATACCGTCTACTATCCAAATAAGTCTTTTGGTACACCTGACCATCAGACCCTCAGTTCCTCTCCTTAGAAAAACTGTTTCATTTTTTTGCTTTCTGAAAACATTTCACTCTCAGAAGGCTCTAAGTATATATTAAAACCTTTTAAAAAGTTTATGCCAATGGTGGAGTAATATAGAGTCTATACTACACCATGCTTTTTAATTTTTATACACACACCCATACACAAATATTTATTTTCAAATGTGGAGAACACAAGACTTGCTATATGTACAAGTTCTAAAAGTAATTGCAAACAAGACGCCAGATTTGACTACATTAAAAATTACGCATGTTGGGAAAAGATGCAGATAGTCTAGAAATCAACAAAACATTTGTGGCAAGTATGTTTTACTTTTTTCATTTAAAAATTTATATTGCAAACTATTCTTTACTATTTCCGCTCTATTATTTGTAATGGCTATAGGATATTCTCTTTTAAGGGTATTCCATAAAATAGTTCACTGGAATTTAAATACCATTTTATGATTCACTTACCTGTTCAAATGTTCTACAAATATTTTTAATTGGTTTTTATATATTCATCTTCTATTTAGTCCTACTGATACATATTCCCTTGGTTTTTTATCTTGCATTTTTATTTATTAAACTAGTTATAGTCTGAAAGCACTGGTATTCAAAAATGCAAGCACAAAATGTTAACTGAGGTATTACCACAGGTCATTTTTATTTTTGGCTCAATGAGAATAGACTGATATAATCCTTACAGTATTAGGAGGAAAAAAAGCTTTTCTTTGATTTCCCAAAAATATAAACTGTAGGTGACTCTAACTATATATCTATATAGATATATAGTCATATATATAGTATTATATAGTATATATTCATATATATAGTGTATACATATGTATATGAGTATATAGTATATATTAATATATATATATATATAAATATAATTTTCAAAAAAGTTCCTAAAAATAATAAGTTCACATACCTAATTTAAAGGTTTGGACTTTTAAAAGGTTAAGATATACCTACCTACCTTTTGCTCGTTTTTATATCCTTCCATAAATACAACACACAAGAACTACTGGTCATCTATCAGCAACCGAATGCCACAGACATTACTCAGAGATGACTTAGGAGGGAGAACATGAGAAGATGGTGGATGGAATCCAGGCAACAACGAATGACTACGAATGATTGTGCTTATGAAGAGCTGTGTAAGAGACTGAAAAGCACAGGAAATCCAGAGAGGAGAGTTTCAAGCAACTCCACCTGGATCAGTCTCCAGGTCACTGGATATCACTGTCTTTTCCCCTAAATACCGGCGGCATTGCCTCTCATGTGCCTAATCCTTCTGGTCAAAATGCGTCCCTCCACATTCTTTCTAGTCCCCCAGTAATGTAAAGTCAACCCATCTTGAGTTTCACTACCTCAATGCACTGCTGGGAAACTGGATAATTAATGTTTTCAAGAAATTTGAACTACTGGGTTAACGATAGGCCAGATAATACTTTTATTATAACAACTACACACTCTCAAAGGAGCATTAATGTCAGAATTCAGGCCCCTCCAGCAGGATCCCTTGGCAGGGGGCACATCTTGAGCTCTTTCAAATTGGACCAAATGCGTGATAAGTTACTTCACCATATTCTGTTCCAATTTTCCATAATCTTTAGTTGTCTTCACATTAAAGATATTTTTCATAAATTTACGTTGAGTTAAGGTCTCTGCTAATACAAAGATGTTACAATCTGACATTTATAGTTTGCAGCCTGATTTTCACATAAATGTGATACTAAATAGTATCTCAATGCAGTGCTTCATAGCTGGAAACGCTTTTTTTTTTTTTTTTTAAATGAGACTCAAACACATGAAAAAGCTAATTAATCTATACCTAGAAAACTTCTAAGTATGGTGAGGGCAGAATTAGTGCATTCTTCAGATGAGGAAATGTTGTGTTGCCTATAAGTTTCCATTATTTTTTTATTTCTTAATGCCAAAATATAATTATATCAACGTTATAGTTCATGCATCTCATGTTAAATGACTGATTTTGCTTGGTGGATTTTATATTTTAAGAAAAATTTTAAAATTATTCATCATGAAGGTAAGATTATCAAGTATAATTCTATGCCACAACTAGGGAATTATTCAGTCTTCTCTTAATCTGATTACCTTTCCAGAGTCCCCAAATTACATATAGGTTCTGCCAAATTTTGTTACTTTATATACATTTCCCTTTTCAGAGATTTTTTTCTTGAAAATGATATTTACTCTAAAATAGCCTTAATCCCAAATAAGCAACATAAAAACAGACTTTGAATCTCATAGAATATATTCATCTAATAATCAATGGTGAAACATTCTCATGAATTAATGCAAATACTAGCTCTTTAGAGCTACTTCCCAACCTGCAGTTGTAGGCAGATAAGGCTGTTTCATGAAATTTTGTTTGGCTTTTAGTCACATTTGATTGACTTTTCCCATAATATCTTTTCCCATTAATTTTCATTGCCCTGAAAACTCACTGGTCAAAGTATAAATATATCCCAACAAGTGTTTTGGTACTAAAAAGACAATTTCAGAATGCTACAAAAATGTTAATATAAATTTCTAAGAGTAGAATAGGAGGTTATTCTCTCTGAATTTGCCTTTAGAATGGTTACAATGATTATATATATATTTATTATTATTATTATTATATTTATTTAATTTTGGTGAGGAAAGCAATAGAAGTTTCGAAAAAGCTCTCAAGAGTGAGAGGGCTCCCAATAGCGTTGCAACAGGGTTGTCAATGAGGCCCTTTAAGGTTGGTCTTTTATAGAAAGCTAACCAGGGAACTTGAATCATTTTAACATCTCTACTGACAACACCTTCAATGGCTTACTTCTTTTTTAGGGGCTGGTTATTCTTTGTTGGTCACAGATGATTATCATAAAGACACCTACCCCACACAACCCACCCCGCAGGCCTACGGCAGGGTGGTCCGATTTGTACTCTTATCTCTGGTTTCCCCACGCCTCCACATTATTTATTTAGTTTTAAAGATTTTATTTATTTGTCAGTGAAAGAGAGCACAAGCAGGGGGAATGGCAGGCAGAGGGAGAAGCAGGCTCCCTGCCAAGCAAGAAGCCCAATGTGGGACTGAATCCCAGGACCCTGGGATCATGACCTGAGCCGAAGGCAGATGCTTAACTGACTCAGGCACCCAGGTATCCCTGCAATGATTATTTTAAAACAATTTATTATTTTTTAAGAGAGAGAATGAGAGAGAGAGGGAGGGAGGGAAACAGAGAGAGAGAGAGAGCAAGCAGTGGGGGGGGGGGCAAGGGAAGCTAGAGAATCTTAAGCAGGGTCCACACCCAGCATGGAGCCCAACAGGGGGCTCAATCTCATGACACTGATATCATGACCTGAGCTGAAATCAAGAGCTGGGTGTTTAACTTATTGAGCCACACAGGCGCCCCTACTGTGATTACTTTTATGAGAAATGGAGTATATACTCTTCATCTTCCAAGCAATCCTATTTTTATCACTCAAGTCACAGCACATTTTATTATATTTAAAATTTCTTAGTATTGTAAATGGCAAACATAGTAATGTACTTTGTGACAGAAACAAAACAATACACTAGAAGAATGCATGTATGCGCAATGAACATCCCTCCCACAACCCCCTCCACTCTCAGACCCCAGGTGTAACCCATGTGGAAAGCCCGCTCTGACACTCTTCAACACCTTTCTCATTGACCAATGTCCACAGGCATAAATGCACATCTAGAGAGGTATTTGATTACCTGACTTTTAAAACAAATATATAATTATACTTCATACCGTATTCTGCACTTGCTTAGTTTTAATTAACAATAGGTCATGGGTATTCCTAGAGCTCCATATGAATATCTACTATATTATACCAAGGCTCAAGGTAACTCAAAACGAGAATGGGCAAAGGCTAGGAAAAGAAAATACAAAGAAAAACAAATGTAAATCTGAAGAGCTGATAAACATGAAAGATTTCAAACTCAGTAATAAGGGAAATGCTCAAATATTGGCAAATATTTAAACAAGTTAGGATGCTTGTCACAGATGAAGATGCAGTAAAAAAAGTAAATTACATTCTTCAAAAGATGATGTGGCAATATCTACTGAATAAATATATTTGAAAAATAATCCGTTAATTATCTACTTGTCAATCCACCTACCATCTCTCTAGCTTCTAGTTATATATATATATTTTTAACTTTTAACCGAGAAATCCTAGGCGCTGTCTAACTTCTACACATCTATTCCATAAAAAATGAAGCACTGGTATTCAAAATATAGGCACAAGATATTTGTGTGAGATGCTATCCTAAGTCATGGGAGGCATATTGCTTGAGAGGGATGGGAAAGGGAAAAGATTGAGTCAAGTAACAGAAAAATAAAAGACTACTATAAAAGAGTAAACAGTTTATGCTCTTACTTATGTAAAGTTATTTTATACGTATATGTCCCTCTGCATTAATACCACCTTAGGAAAAAAAGTTAAGTTCCATATCAAGCTATTATTTCACATTATCCAGGACAAGACTGTCTTACATATTTCTGTAACATGTCTGATTTTAACTATTTGAAAACAATTACGGTAAAAGTGATTCCATGACTGAGAGTGTCTCATTGTGCCTTATACCAGGTACGAAAGTTTTCCAAAGTTCAGAGTCAGCGTTTTTCCAGAGTATTTTCATTTGTGGTAATGAGTTCTGTTAGTGCTATTAAACGAGGAGTTGCAGCAAGTCCAGAGTTTATAGGCATACCTTATGTTATTGTGCTTTGCAGAAACTGCCTTTTTTACATGTTGAAAGTTCATGGTGACCCTGTGTGGAGCTAGTCTACCTGTATGTTCTTCCAACAGCATTTGTTCACTTTGTGTCTCTGTGGCACATTTTTGGCATTTCTCAAAATAGTTCAAACTTTCTCATTTTTATTATATTTGTTATTGTGATCTGTGGTCAGTGATCTTTGATGGTATTGTTGTAATTGTTTTAGGGCGCCATGAACTGCACGCATATGATGGTGAACGTAATCGATAAACATTGTGTATGTTCTGACTAGTCCACTGACTGGCCATTCTAACTTTCTCCCTCTCTTTGGGCCTCCCTCTTCCCTGAGATACAACAATATTGAAATTAGGCTGGTTCATAACCCTATAATGGCCTTTAGGTGTTCAACTGAAAGTAAGAGTCACATGTCTCTCACTTTAAAACAAAAGGTAGAAATGATTATGCTTAGTGAGGATGCCATGCCAAAAACCACGGCAGGCTGAAAGGCAGGCCTCTTCTGCCAAACAGTGAGCCACTTTGTGAATACAAAGGAAAAGTTCTGGAAAGAAATTAAAAGTGCAACTCTGGTGAACACAAGAATGATAAGAAAGTGAAACCACCTTATTGCTGATATAAAGACAAGTTTAGGGGTCTGGGTAGATCAAACCAGCCATATTCCCTGAGGCCAAAGCCTAATCCAGGGGAAGGCTCTAACCCTTTCCAACTCTATGAGGGCTGAGGGACCTGAGGAAGCTGTAGGAGAAAAGTTTGAAGCTAGCAGAGGTTGGTTCATAAGGTTTAAGGAAAGAGGTCACCTTTGCAGCATCAAAGTGCCAAGGGAAGCAGAAATGCTAGTGTAGAAGCTGCAGCAAGTTATCCAGGAGATCTCGCTAAGATCATTAATAAACGTGGCTACACTAAACAACAGACTTTCAGTGTAGAAAAAACGGTCTTCTATTGGAAGAAAATGCCGTTTATTTCTTTTATACCTAGAAAGGAGAAGTCAATGCTTGATTTCGAAGCTTTAAAGGACAGGTTGACTCTTTTTTTAGGGGCTACTGCAACTGGTGACTTTAAGTTAAAGTCAATGCTCGTTTACCATTCCGAAAATCCTAGGGCCCTTAAGAATTATGTGAAATCTACTTTGCCTATGCTCTATAAATGGGATAGCAAAGCCCTGATGACAGCATATCTGTTTACAACATGGTTTACTGACTATTTGAAGCCCACTGTTGAGATCTACTGCTCAGAAAAAAAGATTCCTTTCAAATATTACCGCTCATGCATCTGGTTAGCCAAGAGCTTTGAGAGCTGTACAAGATTAATGTTGTTTTCATGTCAGCTAACACAACAACCATTCTGAAGCCCATGGATCAAGGAGTCATTTGACTTTCAAGTCTTATTATTGAAGAAATACATTTCATAAGGCTATAGGTGCCATAGGTAGTGATTCCTCAGATGGATCCAGGCAAAGTCAGTTGAAAACCTTCCAGAAAGGATTCACCATTCTAGATGCCATTAAGAACAAGAGTGACTCATGGGAAGAAGCCAAAATATTAACATAAACAGGAGTTTGGAAGAAACTGATCCCAACCCGTATGGATGACCTCGAGGGATTCAAGACTTCAGTGGAGGAAGTAACTGTAGATGGGGTGGAAATAGCACAAGAACTAGAATTGGAAGTAGAGCCTAAAGATGGGACTGAATTGTTGCAATCTCATGACAAAACTTGAACAGATGATTAGTTGCTTCTATGGATAAGGAAGGGAAGTAGTTTCTTGAGAGGGAATCTATCCCTGGTGAGGATACTATGAAGAATGTTGAAACTACAAAAAACGACCTAGAATTTTACATAAACTTAATGGATAAAGCAGCAGCAGGGTTTGGTAATCCATTTGGAAAACTTCCTTGCTGTCTTATTTTAAGAAATGGCCACAGTCACCCCAACCTCTAGCAACCACCACCCTGATCAGTCAGCAGCCAACAGCATTAAGGCAAGAGCCTCCACCAGCAAAAAGATTACGACTCCCTGAAAACTCGGATGACGGTTAGTATTTTTTAATTAAGGTATGTACATTGGTTTTTAGACATAATGCTATTTCAGACTTAATAGACTACATTATAGTGTAAACATAACTTTTATATGTACTGGGAAATCAAAACATTCATCTGACTCATGTAATTGCAGTATTCACTCTATTGTGGTGGTCTGAAACCGAAACTTTAGTATCTCTGATATATGCCCGTACACTGTGTTGTTGCGTATTGTAAGTAATAAACACATGTTCCCCATACTTCTACTCTGTCCACTTCTAGGAAGCCTCTTGTCCCTTAAGATTTCTTCCATTTTTTTCCCCAAGTGTCCTTGTGGGGCATTTTATGCCTGCACATTTAAAGTTGGCCTTTATCAACTGTGCCACTAGCATCTACTCACTGTGAATAAGGGACGAGTGTTTGTGCTTGTGGTTTCCACTGCAGTTCCAGCCTCCCAGTGCTCTGGATTCAACTGCCCAAGAGCCACCACTGTGCTATCATTTCAGACAGGGCACTAATTAAGAGACTGAAGTCACCCACCACAGGCTGAGGACATATTCTGCAGTGCGTGCTCTAATAATGCTGTGCTGTGTTACCTCTATGCCAAAGCCACACGGCATTATTCATCATGTCAGGAGCCTAAGACTCACTGCCTTTATGTTAAGCTTTGTAAGAGTGGAAACATTTTCCCTTCTTCCTTTCTAAGTGTTTTGGCTGGTCTCATAATTAAATTTATATAAAACAGATTAACAGAAAAAAAACCCCTCAATTTCCTACACACAGGACCTCATAAAAATATGAGACCCAAAAAGCAGCCAGGTAACCAAGGCTTATATAACATCCTGAGCTAAAGAAAGGTCCTTGCTTCCTAGGATACCATTATTGATTGATAATGAAGGCTCTCTCAGCCCAAGGCTCTCTGTTCCTGGTAAAAATTAAATTCACGAAGCCAACTTGCATACTCAAGTTCAAGCCCCAACTAATAGGGAAATGGTAGCAATGTTTCTTTAGAAGCTGTAGCCTGTAAAATACCCCAAGCTACACAGGAGGGTTTACAGCTCTGAACAGAGGCATTCTTATTACCTTGAAGTCACTCTGGGATTTACTGCCATCATGGTTGCCTAATATTTTGCAAAAGGTAGATCCTGATTAAATTGTTCTAAATTATATGTGCATTTTAATAGATGTTTTCACTGATGTCATAAATTTTAATATGATTTTGCCTTATTTCTAGAGCAAGAAAATAGTTAATTTCCTACTGAAATGAGTTTTTAAATTGCTTATTACTGAACGTTAAATGAAATATTAAACTTTTTCTGAATATCTTATAATTTCCAAATTTTGATATGGGAGTAGGAAATGGGTCATTTAGGAAACAAATGATATACAGATTAGATTACAGAACATATTGAGGTAATATGAGTCCTTCACTTTTCATATCAGGATTTAAAAGATTCCTTTTTTCAGCCTTTTGGTTTATGGCATTACAGAAACTTTCAATGAAATTAGAGCCTTGTAATTCTACACACAGTGCAGTTTTTCACTGCATAATAAATATAAAACTGTACCTGTAGATCTTTTTGTAGTTCAGTGGGAGGGATAACTGTCCAAACAAAAGCTTTTAACTGCCTCACGTTATCGGACTGTTTAGATTATTTTTTTTTATAAGTAATAAAACTAATCGTGAAACTAAGCCAGTGAAACTTGCCACATACTCAGAGTTACAAATAATTTTGTTCAGTGCTGATGTAAAGCTAAGCATTTGTTACCATGAAAAGCCTATTTGTTGAACAGCCAATAAAGTTCAAAGAACTGGGGTTTTGCAGCACAGCACTTTCTCTACGGAGAAAGGTGTTTACTGCAAACTGCCTTCTCTTTTGCCAATTAGCACCTGCCAATGATTCAGTCAGAAGACCCCGGCCAAGCAAAGTGTTTGCGGAGAATTTCATTTTTGCTGATGAAATGGAAAAGGTTATATAAATTTTGTATTCTATTTTTATTGAAAATGATCCAATGAGGCATTTTAAGTAATAACACTTAATGTAGAATACATAATGGTTAAAAAGATATTAGTTTCTCTAACTTCTTTCCATTCATTTTTTAAAAAATACTCATAAACTAAAATGTCAGTAAGCATTTAGGGACACTTGGATTTTAATACAAAATTTTTATGAGCATTAATTTTCTATGTTTGCATCAGTAAAAATGTTACAGCAGTGTGTTAAAGTCTACTTAATTATCATTATCGATGTCAAGCAGTTCATTTTCCAAGTGACTGGAAAGCAGTTTATTTACCTAGGGTTTTTTTTAATTTACAATTGATCGATAACAAAATACATTTTTCTTTCATTAGATTGAGACTCTTTTGAGGGCCTGAGTTCTTTACCATGATCATAATATAGTAGGCAACATGTGTAATTCTATAGTTAATAGAAGAGAAATGTTATGTCATAGTAAATCATGAATCACAATCATGGAAGAATAGTTTTAGTGCATATAACCATGTTTTGTACAATATCTTGAATTACTGAATAATACAGTCTGTTTAATAACGAGTTATTATATAACTGGCTTCCACTGTTTTACAGCTAGTTAACACTGCGTTTCAGTTTCCACTACTCATTTGGGGGATGGCTAAATTTTAACTGGAGGACAGTGGCATTTCAGTGATTTTTTTTAAAAAAAGAGATACATAAATCTACCAGGTGAAATAAAAAATTTTGCAAATTTCTGGAATTGAAGTAGTACAAAGTAACAATTCTTCAAAAAGGACTAAATTTAAAATTCAATGCATTTTCTTTCAAAAGAACTTGCTAAGTTTGCCAATTACATTGGTATGTTTCAGTGAAACATGTTATCATGAACATAACCTCTTAAGGGAGTATCAAATATCCTCCAGTATACAGTCCTCACTGCATATTAAGTATTTACTATGTCATATTAAAAAGAAAAGGGAAATTTTTATTCAACTGTTACCCTAAGAACAAAATATTAGCCCATTTATTTTGTTTTCTAGCTTCACTAATTTTTTTTTCTTTGACTCAGACTTTCAGGTACATTACTGTTTATCTAACAATTCTGCCAAAATTTGATATCAAGAAATTATCAAAATCACCATGAAGAGTTTCTCATAAGAGAAAACCAAAAGTAAGTTAGCAGGGCTCTGAATGTAATTTTGATTGCTATAATTTTTTTCCAGATTTTCAGTGCAGCAAGAAGAGGCATTCCATAGAAAACTGATCTGGTGTATTTTGGGGTAAGGTTGGGGAGAGAAGTATGTTGAAATTTTGAATCATGTTACTCTAGAATTTGTGAGTTTATATCCATATAACTTGAAGCCTATCCATATATTCAATACTTGGCATCTTTTTGGTAGTATTTGTAATACCTTTGTATTTCCACTTTTAGAGTTATTAGATAGCAATTTCTATTTTCTGTTCTTATCACCTTACTACATGAGTTAATTAATTTGTTCAACATTTATTTTTATTATTTACCATGTTAAGCATTAAGAATAGAAAAATAAACCACAAGTTCTACTGCCAAATGATCACATGCACTTTAGTAAGGAGTAAGCAGATAATTATACAAAATCTGTATTATTCCTAACAGAGATATGTACAAAGTGGGGTCCCAAAGTGAGACAGAATCGACAAAGATGTAGCTATGAGAAATAGCAACAGGGAGAAACATGATTTGGTATGGTAAGTCAGATGTAAAGAAAAGATATATTTAAGAAAAGTTTTTGAGATGTAATTCACATACCCTACAATTTACCCATTTAAAGTGTCAAACTGAATGGTTTTTAGTATATATAAAGAGTTTATAACCATCACCGATCTAATTTTAGAACACTGAAAGATGTATTGTTGAAGGACATTACAACACATATTACAGATACCTGAAATTTAAATAATTTGCAATTTAGAATAAATATTTGAATCACAGTTTGGGCTGATCACCTAAAAACTCTGTTATCAATTACTTGGCATGTTTCAAAACAATTACAAATTACACATACCTTGAAATTTATTCTCCTTTGAATTAAAGCTGGCTAGATGGATGGACTTAAAAGAAATAGTTTTCCAACTCTAGTAACATTCAATGCCCCTTTTGATAAGAATGGAATAGAGCAAGGTAACAATAATTATAATACATTTCATACAAGGCTATATTTTGTGTGTTATTTTTAGAAGAAATGAATTCTTTATTATGGGATATACAAACTAATACCAAGTTCACTTTAGAACTAAGAGCACTATTTAATGATCAGAGTTTACTGATTAATTAAAATATTCACATATTCATATTCAAAATTCAAAAGTTTCCTTGTGTAGGTTATTCTGACTTAATTTAGGTATTTGGATGTTTAAATAAGTGTAACTTTAAATTTTACTGGTATAAAGCACAAGTTTCATACACACATGTACACACAAAGAATATTCTACTAATCCATTTTGATTAACCAGTATCCACATGATCTGATGTAAAAAGTAAGCAATATAAGCTCACTGTAGACATATTTTACTTCTATGGTCCAATTCAAATTTGGAGAATTACACCTAGGTTATATCATTTCAACACATTAATATAAATCTTTTATGATCTCCCTCTTCCTTTTTTTGAGAAGTGAAGTATAGGATACTAGTCTGGAGGAAGACATAAGTTGAATTGTGCTTTCGTTAAAAAAAGGCACTTTGGTATAATTCAAACATAATGTGAACCTGATAACGAAAATTTGAAATGTGAAATTTTTGAGATTTGAATGGTCTTTTAGTGTTTCATTTTCAGGTAATAGAATGAAATCATACATCATTCAAATTGCATTTTATTGAATGAGAAGATTTATATATAACTATCATTTGCATAGGTGTCTAGTGACTCATCTAATGTTTCATAAAAATTCCACTGCTGGACTGTTAGAATGATTTTATAAACCTTCTGTTGTCTAACATCTGGCTTTTCAGCAAGAATGGATTAACTAAAAAACTATATAGTATAAATAAATGTGTTGATCTAATGCACTTTATTCAAAAATTTAGATTTAGAATATTAAAAAAAAAAACCCCAAACATTTGTATACAGCTGATGCTTGAACAACATGGATTTGGACTGGGCAGGTCCACTTATACATGGATTTTCTTCAGTAAATATACTGGAAAATGTTTTGGAAGTTTGCAACAATTTGGAAAAAACCTGCAGATGCACTGCATAGCCTAGCATATTGAAAAAATTAAGAAAAACTTAGATATGTCATCAATGCATAAAACATATGTAGATACTAGTCTATTTTATCATTTACATAAAATATGCACAAATCAATTGTAAAAAGTCAAAATTTATCAAAACACGCAAACACTTGTAGACCATACACAATATCATCTGCAGTGGAAAGAAATGTAAACAAATATAAAGATGCATTATTAAATCATAACTGCATACAATTAACTAGTACACACTATACTGAAGAATTTATAGCCACCTCCTGTTGCTATTGCAGTGAGGTGAAGTGTTCTGATTACCTGCTTAACTGCCCTGCGATGCTAATCATCTTTGGGTGAGTAATTTGTCTCTCCTGGAATCACACATCACAGTAAAAAGTGATCTCTCCCAGTTCTCACATATTTTTCATTGTGTTTAGTGCAATACTGTAAACTCTGAATAACACCACGAGACCCACACGAAGCACCACTAGTGATGCTGGAAATGCTCTCAGGAAGTAGAAAAAAGTCATGACATTACAAGAAAAAGCTGAATGACTTGATGTGTACCGTAGATTGACATCTGCAGCTGTAGTTACCTGCCATTTTAATTTCAAGTTAAGGATTCCAGCATAAAGACTATTGTAAAAAAGAAACAGAAATTCATGAAGCCATAGCTGGAACTATCCCAGCAGGCACAAAACCTTGCACTTCTTGCAAAATTCCTTTTTATCTCGTATTGAAAATGCAGCTTTTACGTGGAGGCCAGGCTGCTATAAGAAAAGCATATGTACAGACTCTGATTCGAGAAAAATTGAGGTCATAAGCAAAAACTGAGGTCAAAATCAAAAGATAAAGGATCTAAGCCTGGAGAATTAAATGCCATTAAAGGACGGTTTAATAATTTACGAAGAGGTTTGGCTTAAAAAATATCAAGATAACAGGAGAAGCATCTTCTGCTGACCAAGAGGCAGACAAGTTTCCAAACATCATTAACAAAATCATTGAGGAGAAAGGATATTTGCCTGAACAGCTTTTTCATGCAGATGAAAATACCCTATTCTAGAAAAGAAGTTCTACAAAGGACATTTTAGTGAAGGGAGAGAAGTTCTACAAAGGACATTTTAGTGAAGGGAGAGAAGTGAAGGGAGAGAAGTGAAGGGACAGAATTTAAGACAGGAAAGGATGGACTAACTCTACTGTTTTGTACAAATGCAGTCAGGTTTATGATCAGGACTGCCCGTAACTGTAAAGCTGCTCACCCCTGAGCCTTCAAAGCGAAAAGATGAATACCAGCTGCCAGTGTTTTGACTGTATAACAACAAGGCCTGGGTAATGAAAACCCTTCTTCTGGATTGGTTCCATCAAAGCTTCTTGTCCTTGAAGTCAGGAAATACCTTGCCAGTAAGGGACTGCCTTTTAAACGTCTTTTGATATTAGACAATGCCCCTGGCCACCCAGCACCCAATAAGCTCAACACTGAAGGCATCAAAGAGGTCTACTTGCCCCCAAACATAATGTCTCTAATTCAGCCTCTAGATCAGGGGATCTTAAGGATCTTTAAGGTTCATTACACATGGTACTCTATGGAAAGGATTGTCAACATTATGGAAGAGAACCCCGATAGACAGAACATCATGAAAGTCTGGAAGGAATGCATCATTGAAGATACCATCGTTGTTACAGAAAAAGCTGTGAAGGCCATCAAGCCCAAAATAATAAATCCCTGCTGGAGAAAACTGTGACCAGATGTTGTGCATGACTTCACAGGATTTATGACAAAGCCAATCAAAGAAATTATGGAAGAGACTGTAGATATGGCAAAAAAAAAAAAAAAAAGACAGGGAATGAAGAATTTCAATATACAGATCTTGGAGAAATTCAAGAACAGACACCACACCAGAAGAATTAACAGAAGACAACTTGGAGATGAGTGCTCACTCTCATATAGTGCCAGACGACGAGGAAGAAGACACAGAAGAAGCAGAGTCAGTCTAGCAGAAAGAGTTCCGGTTATTCAAGACTGCTTTTGATTTCTTTTATGACATGAACCCTTTTATGACATAGGCAATGAAACTAAAGCGGATGGCAGAAGAAGGATTGGTACCATATAGAAACATTTTTAGAAAAATGAAAAGCAAAAAGAAATTACAATGTCTTTCTGTAAAGTTACACTTTGTGTGCCTGCCTCGCCTGCCTCCCCTGCCTTCTCTTCCACCTCCTCCACCTCCTCTGCTTCTACCACCTTGAGACAGCAAGACCAATGCCCCCCCATCTCCTCCCACTCAGCCTACTCAATGCAAGGATGATGAGGACGAAGACCTTTATTATTATCCACTTCTACTTAATGAAGGCTAAATAATCATCACGCCATACAGTTAAACTTATCTTTTGTGTATGTACGTGTTTTTGTGTGAAAATCTAGTAATTTTACAACAAGAACTGTATGAGACGTTTCTGTGTTATCATCATTATCATCGCCTAAGTATTCGCCATGTAGAACATTGTACACAAGACTTGATGGAAGTGGACAGCCTATTCTTATGTAGGCACTCACCTTATAAGGTGAGTGATATTTAAAACAAAATTAATAATGTGTTCATTTTCTTACTGTTTTATAACTATGCTTTCAAAAAATTACATTACCATACATTAGTATTAGATTCGTTTACTAGTGTATAGGCTAGGCTACCATGAAGCAATCATATCAATTACACTAGGCTACCATAAAGCAATCGTATTACTGCTTCTTCCTTATCAATACATGAAATCATTATACCTGTAATATCATTATAATCATTATACCTGTAAATAAATATGAATTTTTTTCACATTATCTTTTCACTTTTGATTTCTTGTGTTTACTATACAACATCTACAGTGTTTCATTTTATAAAGACAATATTGACGCAAGTACTGACAGATGATTCATCTTACAAGCTGATGATGACATAAATTTATGATAGTGATAAGGACAGTATGGTACTTATAAATGTATTTTCTCTTTCTTATGATTTTAATAACATTTTCTCTTCTCTAGCTTACTTTACAGTAAGGATCCAGCATATATGAAAGGATCAACAGTCACTGAAAATTGTACTTTAGGAAATTCTTATAATTATTTTACTATTAAACTTTTAAAGAAGAACCACAATAGATTCCTGAGAATTTCTTTCCAAAAATATATAAAACAATGGATTTTAATAATGACTATATTAAAAATCACAAATATTTTATATTGTACCAAAGCAGTGGGATAATAAAGAATATAAACCTTATAAGGGATCCGAGAACTTATATATTGGTGCTAATAGTCCATGCACTCCTTTCTGGCAATTATTTATTCCATCTCTGTTTGAGTACCTTTAGCTTTGGGAAAATATGCAGCCATGAACTGGTCTAAATTTTCTTATTTTGATTAGAAACATTCTGTAGTTTATCCATTAAAATATGATGCCAAGAACAAAACTAATTACTCCACATTACCTCCACTACCATGAATTTGTCTTAAATATCCACTGTTATAAGCACAATTTTTCTTACAAGGTACCTCTAGGAAATGGGAAAATAGTTACTCTTGATCTTAATTCTCAAACAATTGTGAAAATTTCAAAATACAAGATAATGGCTACTAAGGGTGTTACGTAATGTGATCTTAGACAACTTATAGGATAATTATTTTCTGTCAATGGTCATGTTTATTAGAAAATGGTAATGAATACAGCTTGTGATTCATGAACATTACTGTTTAGGACAACAATAATGTGGGATTTGATTTTAAGACATGAGTCAACTTATAGCAAAATATTGTGTTCAGTACAGTTGATAAAATGGCGTGTGATTAAGTGAAATTTAGCATAATGGTTCCCTGCTTTTAACTGTAATTCACATGTGACATTGAAACCTGTTATCCTTCTCTTCAAAGCAATGAAACATTAGACCAGAAAAATTTTAATTTTCTGAAGAGGAACATCATCTTATGTTTATTGAACTTTTTACAAAGATCTCTTTCCAATAAGTTTTGCTGCTTCAGAAATCAAAACACATTATGAAAGCAAATTCCTTAGCATGGAATAAATCGGGACTAATGAGGAGTTCTTCCTCTATGGCCAAATCACAGTAGAACTTCTCTGTAAAACATAAATTGGCAGTAAGCACCACGGAAGAAGGCATTTGTGGAAAAGTTTTACAAGACAGAGGAAAGTATTCTAAAAGAAGCAACATTCTCTTCAAAATTCATTTATTTAACAATTCTCAAGGCAGGAATATATTTTTTTGTTTCTGTTTAATGTACTTTTTTATCATCAGCAAAAAGAGAGGTTTCAGACTGTGGATGATTCATCGATGATTATTTCTCCTTCATTAACAAGATGGTGTTTTGAATGGATTATTGGGTTTATCCAAAAAAACTGACTCAAGTCATCAATTCACATTAACTATGAGGATTGCTTTGCCTTCTCCCTTCCACAAAGTGGAAATTAAAAGCTGTTAACATTAAAAGGAATTAGGTATTTGGTAAAGTATTGGTTTTATATAAAACATGTAATTCTCCTGGCATGCATGTTTGAGAAACCACTCTAGACCAAAAGAACTGCACAGCTCAGGCAATCCAAAATACCCAACTACAGAATCATGAGTTAAATAAAAGGTTGTTGTTTTAAGCCACTAATTGGTGGAGTGGTTTGTTACTCAATAAAAGCTAACTGCTACAAGATTTAACCGTACCTGGTTGATTTCAGATCCTGAGAATCAAATATGCATCTGATCAGCTCAGTGCATGGAAACCAGTAAAAACATGTTAAAACCTTAAATTATGCAAATAAGAAACAAATGAGAGAAAATGTATAATATCAAAAGAATAGTAATACAGCATCTGGATTTTTAGTTCGCATTTCATCGGAGTTAGAATAAGGGTTGACTATATATAAAACTAAAGGAGTATGACAGTGAATCTATATAGAAACATAACAAAGCCAAGTCCTATTTTTACACTGCATCTAATTTAGGAAAATAGAACTATGATCACGGAAACCAGCAGTCATTTAAAAAAAGTTAGAGACATTTTAAAGCAATAATCCAATGGAGAAAGAACAAGTTAGAATGAAATAGAGTAAGTTAATGGAAATTATAATGAGGGAACATACACAATTTTCTTAGGGGAGAATTTGACAGATTAATAAAGACAAACTTGTTTTCAGTAAGAAAAAGAATAAACCATATTTTTGCATTCTGCATTCTGATCTCAAGTAGTAGCACTATTCTAATGATGTGTCACAGAAATAGAGAAAAGGCATTACTGAAATCAGAGCAATTACTGATAGTAATAACATAAGGAAAACTATAATTTTTCCATCATTGGAAAATATATGTCAGCATCTACCTCCAATCTGTTTTCAGTATTAGGTTGGCATATAATTTATACGAGGTTATATGGCAATACTATTAAGCACTATGAGAAAATAGTCTTAATATTTCTGGGGCACAAACATTGTGAATGCTGATTTTATCATACACTGTTTCTTTTCTAAGGCTGTGTAACAATCTTAATGTCTTAAAAGAATAACAACCATTTATTTTGTTTGCAAATCTGGGTTCAGGTAGGCAGTTCTGGCTCAGGGTCTCTCAACGGATTGCAGTCAGGTAGTGGTGGGGTCACCTCAAGGGTTCTTCATTCACATATATCTGTTACCTGAGCGGGGAAGATGCGAAGAGCCAGAGTTCTATGGGTATCTCTGTCTCCCCTTGGGATAGATGGGACCTGCCTATATTGTCTTTCCATGTGGTAGATTGATGGTTCCCAGAGCAAGTGTCTCAAGAGATGCCAGCAGAAGCTACCTGGCCTTTTGTAACGTGGCCTCAGCAGTCAAGGCATCACCATGTTACCTGTGTCACATTCTATTGGTCAAGGCAAGGATAAAGCTCCACACCGTTTTAAGGGGAGGGAATATAAGCTGCGCTTCATGATGGAAGAACTGTCAAAGAATCTGGGGAAATGTTTTTAAACCACTATACATTTATATCTTCTTTGTCTTTATATACTTTCTTTTCTGCCTCCAACAGGCACACCACAGACAGACCCTAGGAATAGCCCATCTGGTTGTATAGATCAAAGGTCAATAGGTTCATTTAAATTTATTGCTTTAATTATATACAAAACTTTTTGATTTTGGTCTTCTGTGACTACTTTAAAAAGTTATTTCACATACCTTTGGGGAACGGCTCCTTGGATATGTATGTCTATGTTTTCAGCAACGTTTGTAAAAATTTCTGTTTTTATTTTCCGAATGTGTGAAATACAAGGAAGACTACCTAGAAAAACATTAAGATGGAATATTTCCTCTTATAAATGTAGTGATGATTAAAGAGGCAAAGGAAAGTAACACACTTCGTCCTAGTGTAAAGAACAGGGATATAATATTTCATTCACAGGACAAAATCCTTACCTTTATGTTGAATAAAGCTTGTCCAGTGTGAAAATGAAAATGCAGCTACATAAAGTCCATGATTACACTAATTAGAGCAGTGATTTCAAAGCTTTTTGGAGTATTGTTTTGATGTACTTCTAACCTGTTCCATTGGCATTTTTTTCTTTATTTAAAATTAAATAAATAATTTGTGATTCATCTAATAAAAACTGAAAAGTAGACTAACGTGATATTCAAATATGGAACTGTTTCCAATTTCATCTTATGCCTATCTTTGGGTCAGTCCGACTCTAGGAGACTATATTGGGGGAAATAGTAATACATCTTTTTTCTGTTTTGATGCATTCACGTTGTTGCCAACATAACAAAAATTTTGGAGATTCCAGGTAAATATTTTAGAAACTGAGCATTTTTTTTTTTTAGTTAATTGCCAAGCAAACAGCTATCCCAGTGTTTCTTAATACGAGGGCTATGAATGCAAAGGCTGCAAATTATTAATAATCAGAACAAGAAAAAAAAAAAGAAATGGATGAGGAAATTTTTTACACTTTCCCCATCCAGTCTAGAACTATGTGAGAAGTTACTTATCAATACGTGACAAAGGTATTTTTAATGAGAAAAATATCCTATAAATTTAAAGAACTGAGCTGAGAAATTTCCTTGTACAAATGCCCTGTTTTAGGGCACCAAGGAAGAGGCAGGTATGCCATGGCTGGGAGAGAATCCCTATGAACAATGAAGTCCTGGGAACTTGAGTTGACTCTACCTTGAGCTTCCTGAGAGAATATCATTTACTTCGCTTCTGTGCCAGAAGCTGCTGTGTGAAAACAGAAAACTAGAGCTAAATGATCCCATGTCTAGCAACCTCTCTCCCTCTCTGTGTTCCTGCAGAGGGCTTTTTCTTTATTGTCCACCTGTGTTCCTTGTACACAGTATCTATGGCTAGGGGGCACGGGGGTTTCATTTCTTTCTTTGTCTTGCTTTTAATCTTTATAAGGGGTAGATTTACAACATACAATTTCTTTGATAGAAAGATCTGTGCTATTTCAAGATTTCCTATTTTGTAGGTAACACAAAGGTGATCTACACAGCATTATCATCCCTTACCTAACCCACCTTCCAAATTCTACCCAGTTTTCAATGTGACTTTTCCTACAAAAGGAAATCCTGGAGAAAGTCCACCTTGATGGTAAGACAAAGAAGTGACTTGTGGTGGAAATACCTAAAGCAAAGAATAATCATGCCTAGCTGTGCCCTGAAAAAAAAATTTTTTTTAATAATACTCCTGGTCATGTCAGAGAGGCCCCATATTGAAAAAGACTAGAGACATACATAGATATATACATACATCATAAATGCATACATACATGGGCTGGAAGGAGTGTTCACTTGCCTGGTTTCCTACTTTGCACCTCAGTTTTGCACACAGCTACTAGTATGCCTCAGTAATCTGCAGACTTGTATACACACACAGGTAAGCCAACACAAGTACCCAACTACAACATCCACTTAATAAAATGCAGGCTGGTGGGGGTAATCTTTACTGATAAGGACAAACACCTAAATAGATGAAGACATGTAGGCCATATTCTTGATGGGATATTCAGAAGTTTGATATGCATATAAATTCTCCCCATACTGATCTATGAAGACATAATGCAATTCTTGTCAAAACCTAATGGTATTTTTTCAGAGAAATTAACAAATCATTCTTAAATCCATATGAAATATTAAAGGTCTAAAATTAGCTAAAATATATTTAATAAAAAGAAAAATGGTAAAAGACATCATTCCAGATAAAAAGTTTATTATAGTGTAATAATAATCAAAAGGTCATAGATTGATGAAAAAGAATAGAAAATTCAGAAATAGAACCATGACAATAGGAAAATTGAATGTGGCAAGATGACCTCCTACACCAGCAGAGAAACATGGATCTGTGTTTCAACAACTGGCTACTCATACGAAAAAAATTTAGATCATTACCTCAAACCATCCACAAATAGGTTAAAAAATGTGAAAGTAAAATAATATAAAAAGCAAAGCTCTGGGGCGCCTGGGTGGCTCAGCTGGTTAAGTGTCTGACTTCAGCTCAGGTCATGATCTTGGGGTCCTGGGATTAAGCCAATTGAGCCAACCATTATGAGCATTTAGCATGTCTACTAGTGTTGGTACAGATTGCTGGAATGCAGAATTTCTGATCGAATAAGTCTGAGAGGAGCTCAACAATTTACATTTCTAACAAGTTCCTTGATAACTGATACTGCTGATCTGGCACCATACTCAGAAACACTGGTGTAGGTTATAGGTGACATTGTTAGAAGTCTTTGCAAGAATGAGTTTAAGAGAGAATACATGAGCATTGCTTTGTGATTTAATGAACACTTTTTTTTTTTTTTTTAAGTAATCTCTATACCCCGATGTGGGGCTCAAACTCACGACCCTGTGATCAAGAGTTGCATGCTCCACCAACTGAGCCAGCCCGGTGCTTCTGAACACTATTTTTTAAAACTGTCAAAACACTATCAAAAACTAACTTAAATGAGGGTAAAAAACCTTATGTGGTCATTGCCTTAAATATTGTATATTTTGGATAGTAGAGAGAGAATTCAATTATATTGAGCAGTACTGATACCTACAAATTATAACAATTGTTTAATTCTTTTTTTTTTTTTAAGATTTTATTTATTTATGTGACAGAGAGACAGCCAGCGAGAGAGGGAACACAGCAGGGGGAGTGGGAGAGGAAGAAGCAGGCTCATAGCGGAAGAGCCTGATGTGGGACTCGATCCCGGATCGCCAGGATCACGCCCTGAGCCGAAGGCAGACGCTTTAACGACTGCGCTACCCAGGCGCCCCAACAATTGTTTAATTCTTGATAAGAAATATCACTAAGCTGGATTTTATGAATTTAATATCATTATGAGAATTTATCCGAAAGGCATTCTGAAATACAGGGTAACATATATGTATATACATATATATGCATACATTTATACATATACACATATATTTAGAAATATATACTCGCCTTAATTGGTATTTGACATTTAGGAAACAAACAGCGAATGGCTATTTGGTAAGCAGTTTAAACAAGTCTTTTAAATTAAGATCCAAATTTCAATATCACATCAGTTTCAAATACTAAAAGTATTTTAGGATTACTTGCATTTAACTTGATAACTCTCTGGGCTATCTGTGTCTTTGGGAATTAAATATGAATTAGAATTACTCTATGGCTTTCCACCAAAATCCATTAAGGGAAATGTAGCCCAGAGAGATTCTCTTACATCTGACATTGCCTAATGTGCTTACAGTATTAAATGCATACTCTACAACTAAAGAATAATTTGTTATAAAGAAGTCATTTATGTGGATTTTTCTTTTCTTGGTATTCTTTTCTTTTTTTTTTTAAGATTTTATTTATTTATTTGACAGAGATAGAGATAGCCAGCGAGAGAGGGAACACAAGCAGGGGGAGTGGGAGAGGAAGAAGCAGGCTCCCAGCGGAGCAGGGAGCCCGATGTGGGGCTCGATCCCAGAACCCTGGGATCACGCCCTGAGTCGCAGGCAGACGCTTAACATCTGAGCCACCCAGGTGCCCCTTGGTATTATTTTCATACCTAAAACTCCTTATAATGTGGTTAAATGGGATTTATACATCTATTGATTCCTTTTAATTGGAAGAGTTTTGAATGGGATCACAAAATGATTTTTTAAAGCGATTTTTAATTTAACGAACTTTTTTTTTCTCTAATTAGGTTAATAAGCCACTGTCACTTTCTGGCTATCCTTCACATTTACATCTTTTTAGTGTATCAGAGAGGCAGTAATGGACTACAGAGTATGAATCAGGAACCTTTGCAAGATTTGGCAAAGCATCAAAAATACCTGCAGGAACTTTTTAATAATACAGATTTCCAGATCACATGCATATTTCTTAACAGTTCTTATTCACTGTGTCTAAGGAAGTACTCAGAAGTGTGATTTTTATTCCAATGTTGCCTGGAATTGATCTGCTTACGGAGGAACCACAGAGAAGGTAGGGGACCTCGGGACCATGATGAACGTTTCAAGGAGAGCCTGACCTACACCAAGTGCTCATACTATCATTTTCCAATTGCCGATGCCATGTAGAATTCTCAGTTTCACTGATTCTGGGCCCCAATAAATACCCGGCCATTTCAGAAGAAGAAACATGTCTGAGAAGTAAGCCAGATTTGAAAATATATAACATCAAGGATAACACCATCTGCCTTCATAAAAAGTAGTCTTGCTTCTCTAGGTTCCAGCTCTGTTTCTCTTCCAGGCAAAGGGTTAAATACACCTCCTTCCTTTGCCTAAGGCAATACACCTGCACAAATTTCTGTTACCAGAGCCTCATCGTGTTCTTCATGCTTATAATCTCTTGTAGTTTCACTACTACCACTGCCTCTTCGGGTTTCTAAGGACACAGCTAATATTGTGCTTTCCTCATAAACTCTGGCTGCTTTTACCAGTTTTGGCTTTTCAGGACAAAAATGCAGAAAGATGCAAGACTGATTACATGGTTGAAGAAATGGTCTCTTTACTGGCTTCTTTTTTTAAAAAAATAAGCCCAGAGCCACTCAAACATATGAGTGCACCTGTGTGGGGCTTTCCTAATGCCCTGTGTATTCCTTCTATAAAGGCATCATTTTAAAATGATCTGGGTGTCTGTTTGTACTCTACGCTAGACAAAGACTCCTTTCAAGTATAGGCAGTCACCAACATGAGGAACAACATCAGTGGCAGCAGCGTCGTAAGACTATTAGGTAATATTTGTTGAATGCTGTTTTATTTAGCAAACTTGTATATAGCACACACTATGGGCACTTTACAAACAGGCTGTCATTTCAATTCTCAAAACAATCCTTCAGATGAGATAGATACTATGCTGTTTTATGCAGGCTCGGTTATTTCTCTCAGCAACTAAGTAAAAGAGAGGTTCATATTACTCCCATTTTACAGATGTAGAAAGGAAGCTTCTATTAACGCTTTTAGAATACCTTCACTTCTGATCTATGCTAATTTTGTATATATATAAATGCTGGAGATCACAACATAAATGAGTCATCGAGCCTTACTGGTCCTGGCACTGTATCAGATACTGACAATATCAAGTCCAAATGTTTGTTGGGAGAAGATTTAGTGCGTGAGGGGTGAAGGGATGACTTGGACTGTTGAGCAACAATTTGGCAGGTAGATATCAGCACTACCCTTTTCTCTGCCTTGGAAATAATTTTGTCTCCCTTTTAACCAGGGTGTTGTCCTTTGATCTAGGGAGGGAGCCTGAGGGAAGAGACACCAGGGTGGAGGAATTCAGAGCCCTCACTGGCTGTGTTTAGGTAAACAAACATGAGAAAGACACCACCACCAACCAGGAAAACAGCCCCAGAGAAATACGTATTCTGAGGAATATTTGATCTATTTTGGATTCATTAATATGAAGTTTGTTCTTCCTCCGCAGATCCAAGATACGACAGAGCCCAGAGCTCTCCATCTGCAAGGCAGCTCTTCACCCACAATGATTTTGCTATTGTTCTCTGATGTCGCTGATATTTCTAAATGAGTTTTAGTTGGATTAATTATCTTCATACTTTGAGATCTTATTAAGTTCTGAGGGCCTTTGTCCAAAGGCTTGAAAATAAATAAACAATGATTCTACAATTCCTGTGCTAGAAATGAGGCAATACTCTAAAGAAACAGTAAGATAATCTTTGCTCTTGAATAATTTTCTCTTTCCTCCATCCCTCTTTTTATATTGTTCAAGACTTCCCCAGATCTTATTCCCTAATGATCTCAGAACATTAAACTACTTTTTCTGAAGCAGAATTACAGAACAACATTGCAGCTGTCCCCATGTGGCATTTTTCACTCTTTCAACATAAATGATGGAAATACACACATGCCTGTATATGACTGTAACATTCTACAGTTAAGTAGAGAGTATAAATGTAAATAGCTAAAGTTCCTTTTAATAACCATATTTTCATTCTTTCCTATGTATGGGGCCAATTTTAAAAGTGACTACTAATTCTCTCTACTATCCCTATCTAACCCGTGAGCAGAGCACTAGCACATGTCAAACATGTGAATCATCCTTCCCCACCTTCCAGTATATTATTCATAACTTGTCGTTTTATTCAGTTTAAGCTCTATAGTTAAAGGAGCATGAGAAAAAACAGAGGAAATGAAGTTTTCAGATTGCCAAGGACTATGGAAGTATACATTTAGTAATGATTTTCAATGATTTTCAATCACACAGAGATGGTGATCCCCCATTGGCCTTGAGGTTGAAAAAGAGAGGACCCTTAAGCCACAGCCAAGAGGATGGTGTTATATGTATTTTATAGATATAGAATCATAGCAGGCCAAAGTAAAAAATACTATAAAATCATCTGGTACAACCGCCACTCTTTCAGAGAGGAGAAAACTCAAGCCCACAGCCGGAGGCTCTGTGTGGAAGGTTATATTGTCGGTAGTGGCCTAGAACCCGCAGATTTTGCTCCAAGGTCTCTGCAGCTGGAAGTAGTGAGATGTAGGACTAGATCACTAGAAGATAAGCTTTCCTTCACGGAGTGACAAGATCTTACCCAAATTCCAAGGGATGAGTTATCATTTTCATTTTTGCACTAATCACCACAGAACACTTTATTTTCACATGATGCTTGTAAAGGAAAAAAGAGAACATTTTTTTCTTTCTTTTTTTTTTTTTATTTTTCTCTTTGGGTATGAAAATTTGTTTGGATGATTCAATTGTCCAGCAAATACATCTTGAGCATGGTGTCAGATGCTGTGCTCAGGAAAACAATACAGTGGGTTTTCTCAAAGAAATGTATAGTTCAGTGCAATGATTCCCAAAAAATGATATGTGGACAGGTGCATGCTGATTTATGAAAAAGTTTTAAGCAGTCTGGGAAGACAATGTTGCAAGTGTTTATAAAGCCAAATTCTTGGGGCATCTGGCTGGCTCAGTCGGTAGAACATGTGACTCTTGATCTCGAGGTTGTAAACTGGAGCCCCATGTTGGGTGGAGAGATTACTTAAAAAATAAAATCTTAAAAAAACAAACAAATAAAAACTTAAAAAAAAATAGGGGCACTTTGGTGGTTCAGTTGGTTAAGCGGCTGCCTTCAGCTCAGGTCATGATCCCGGGGTCCTGGAATGGAGCCCCATTTCAGGCTCCCTGCTTAGCAGGAGTCTGCTTCTCCCTCTCCCTCTGCCCCTCCTCCCTGCTCATGTTATTGCATTGTCTCGCTCGCTTGCTCTCTCTCAAATATTTAAAAAATTTTTAAAACAATATAGCCAAATTCTTTTTTTTAAATATTGTCATTCCCACCTTTTTAGTGTTAAGATACTTTTCATTTCACTTATGAAATGATACTAAGAGTAGATGTGATATTAGGATTTTTCACTGCTGCACTTATTAAAGAAAACAATAATATTCCATGAAATCTAAAAATCTGGTGACATTGAAACCAATGAAACTAATTGACATTTTTAATACTGAAAACATGCAATGATAATTGTGTGAGCATCATGGAAGAGCACAGGAATACTATATTTAGTATCGGATTTAGCCATATTTGACAGAAAACAACACGCTACTATGTAAGATAAGATAGATGTCTTACGAAAAGAAGTATAGAATTAGGCAGGACAGGGATAATAGGATGATTCCTTATGTCTTTCTATCTCACTGCTCTATTACCTCAGAGTATGGTTCAAAAGAGCTGTTGGACTCTAACTAGTTCATGCAAAGGGAGGGAGAGAAACAAAACAAGCAATCTTTTAATCCTTTACCACAAACTTACAGAAGATATTTCTCTCAGAAGTACCACTCAATAGATTTCTTATATCTCATGGGCCAGAACATGTCATATGCCGACTGCTAGATACAAGAGAGTCTGGGGAATGCCATTTTTACCCGGGACCACTGTTGCCACAAAAAAGACTGGGGTCCCTTGGATCGCAGCAAAAAGCAGTTAAGAGGGTCTTCAGTTATTCTGTTTTTAAGCACAGTAGGTGGAATAGAGAAAGGAGAAAGAAAAGGATTGGGGGTCACAACAGTTAGCAAAGAACATCTATATATTATCATTTTCAAACACTATGAAGTAACCTGGGTTTTTTTTAGGAATAATTTTCTTCTTTGTGTGTTTTTCCAAAAAAAAAAAAAAAAATCTGAGTTTTCCCAGTAAATGACTAGCAGGCACTTGATATTTTGTACATAGAAGGGGCTTAGAAATCCAGTTCTGTGTGTTTTTGACTGAAATAAATGTTAGCTTTGGTGGAATTAATAGTTTTTTCTTCCTGTTGATGCCTCTTAAAAACAAATAAACTGTTAGAATGGCATCAGTTAATGGTAACTTGTCTAAAGATTATTCTATTTTTGCAAATACTTAAGCATAGTTCAATCTTTGCCTTTGTAATTAAAGAGCGAAGTTTTAGTACACCCTTTTCTTTATTGTTAATAATTAAATTTGGTATTTTAGTTAAAAAAGAATGAACCCTATTTCTTTTATTAAGTGTATGGTATATAGATAGATATTAGAATTATTTTATTTCACCAACTCATTTTCTATTTTAAACTTGAAATTTCATTGATTTCAGCAATTTTTTCCATCTTTGTTTTGCTTTGTTTTGTTTAATTAATTTTAAATCACAATCCTATTTAATCACTGCCAGATAACCTAAACTCATTCTTGTGGGATCTCCATATTAAAGTAGCTTTATACAGATGTTTATGTTTCAGTATAGCAATAACTCTATATATTTTATTTAGTTCCAAGAAAAATAACATCGGTACCTTCTTTTGCAATTCAAGATAAGTGTGTACGGACTAGTATCATCATTGTGTGGGGTGTGTGTGTGTGTGTGTGTGTTTGAGTCAGGGAGGGAGTTCCCCACTTATTTTTTGATCCACAGCCCCAGTATAGTAAACTGACAATACTGTGTGGTAAGCCTCCAAAGTCCAATGGTGATCTCATTTGGTGAGCCATCCAAATTACTCAAAAGGACAAAAACAACAGAAAAGAATGAGTCATTTTATTTAAAGTAAACTCTGCCTTTCTGTTTTTAGAAAGTGGCACACCTTGTCTTTCCTGCTTAGAAAATAACTTGGAGTTTGTAATTCAGATCTGTGTTTTGGTTTTCCTACTGAACCTAAAAATTTAGAAATTAATGTCACATGGAAAATCAATCTTATAGTAAAGTTACAGGCAGTGCATTCATCATGAAGTGAATAAAACGAGTTTCTTACCAGGGAATTTGTGGGAGAAAAAAACAGATCAAAATGCAAAGTTTATGACAAGTTCCCTGTATAATTGTATATTCTCTTTAAGGTTGATCTTTCCATAATTGCATTATCTGGTAAAATGTTTGCCTTTGAAAATGTGGGCTTTCTGAATAATAGCTTATAACAAATGAAAAACAATTTTGATTTTGACCAGGTAGTATGTTCCCAGGGTTAAAAAAAAAAAAAAAAGAGAGAGAGAAAGAAAGAAAGAGAGAGAGAGGAATAGAGAGAGAGAGGGAGGGAGGGAGAGAGAGAGAGAGAGAAGGAGGGAGGGAGGAGGGGGGAGAGAGAGAGAGAAAGAAGAGAGAGGGAGGGAGGGAGGGAGGGAAGGAGGGAGGGAGGAAGGAAGGAAGGAAGGAAGGAACTGTAAAAAAAGATGTACCATGAAAAGTCTTGCATTCATCCCAGTCCCCATCTAGACATTAACCGTCCCACTCCCATCCTTAAGCGTTCTTAATTAACTTAATTAACTTCTAATGTAAAATTCTTCAGTCTTCTTCAGCCTTCCTGAGTTTAAGTATATATGAAGAACGACAAACATATATTCTCATCTCTCTTTTTTACACAAAATGCACTATGCATATTTGTTTTAAACATTGATTTTTTTTTCTTTTAACAATATATCCTGGAGATTTTCAGTATCAGTCTGTTTGTGGACTTTTTAAAAAATTGAGGTATAATAAGAAAGTGGTTTTCTGAAGTAAATATTTTGCTTTAAAAAAGTCAGTGTTAATTTTCGCAACTTTTTTTTATAATTTAATTTATTCAGCTCATGTAGCTTCCTAACTACATAATGGCATAGTTTTGTGTGTATTACATTAATTGGCATATTGCTCTAATTTATATACTATGAATGAATTTTCTATACATCTACCTTATATTCTTATGAATTCTTATGAAAAGAGTATACATTGTAGAGGCTGTTTTATCAAAATAAGACTATTACCTTCTCTTAAAATACCCGAAAATTCTGTTTCTAAAAAATTCCCCGGTATTTACTTATCTATGTTTAAATCTCCAGTAGCTTTGATTGTCTACAAAATGCCATTCCAAAATTTGTTAATCAACATTGATTTGTTAACTTTCAAGGAGCTCAATTTTACCTAAAGGTAAAATTCTAGTGATATTTAGACAGATACTGACTTCTAGAGGCTGTTATCACTTAAGCACAAATGAAAGAGCAGGGTGGGGAAGGGAGGGAGGAAGAGACAAGTTGTAAATATAAATAATCAGGCATATGCACTTTCCCCACTTTTGTGTGCTCTCTACTCTCATATTACAGTCTCAAATTTTCCAGCAGACACTTAGACCACAGCACCGAAACCAAGTTCTCCTGTGTATAATTAAATTCTAGCTTCTTTAAACGCCTCTTGTTTCGTGGGACTTGACCTGGTCAATGAAGTTAGGCTTTCATTTGAGAGGCAAATCTGTTTTCTTAAAACCATCCAGCAGTCTGGCCAAGTCATGGAAGTCACCTTGCTTTTTTGAGGAAAACAAAATAAAACAAACCCCAAAACCTGACCAATAAGAACAACCCAATATAGGCTGCATTCCTAAAGCAATGAGTGAGCTGAATTCTAGGACTCATTATGGGGGGAGGATATCCAGAACACCAACATCCAATATTGAATATAAAAGTACGGTGAAGACTATTTGACAAAAAGTTTACTCTTGCATCGAGTTTTCACAAAGATGAAAGGAAAATTCCCTACAGAACATTTTATCTCAGTGTGTTACACAAATAATTGGTAATGTAACTCACCACATCTCTTTAAAATACGCTGTAGTCTTTGCTGTGAGTTAATTGCAACCTCCTATTACAGACCAATATATTGCTCACGTGTTCCTCGTGCATTTTTACTTAACTACCACCTTTTGCGGCTAAGAGTGGAGGTTACTTGCAACCTCCTATTATAGACCAACATATTACTCATGGGTTCCTTGTGAATTTTTACTTATTACCACCTCTTGCTGCTAAGAGTAGAGCTAAACCAGCACTGCAGTTCACTGGGCACTGCCATTAGCAATCACTACAAGGCTGCTGTAGTACCACTCTACCTCACTTTATTTTTCCCTTTCTCCCAGATCCCCCTTCTTACTCTCCCTCCTACATGGGCATTTCCTTTGATATCTTGGTTGTATGTCCTTAACAATTACCAAATTATTGAAAAATATTTAATAATTTTTTATGTTTCTTTTAAACTTATGTAAAATGTTTTCCTATTTTATTCACTCAACACTCTAACACTCTTTTTGAAATATGTTTATCACGCTGTTGAGTATTGAATTTCTTAATTTTATTATAGTGTTGTATTCCATGGTATGTGTCTACTATATTTTACTTTTCCAACTCCCCAGTAACTTCTTCTAGATACTTTCAACTCTTTTAACCACAAATGCCATCATCAACTTACTGTAACGTGCCCATATGAAAACATGTGAGAATTTTCCCATCGTTTTAAGAAGAGCACGTTCGCTCTTAATGTGTTCACCATATATATTTCAGAATTGCAGTGGACTAATGAGTTCAATGTCTGTTTCATTCCTCCATTTTTGTGAAGCAGAGTACTTGGTATTGCTGTCCCTGTTCCCCAAAGGTACACTGGTGGTGAGGGAGAGGCATGGTCTTTTACGTCTCTGAATCAGGAAGAGACACATCTGGACCTGATGTAGAGACTACTACATAGCACCCTGAGATCCTACACTCTGAGCTTGGTGCCCATAACCCTATGAAATTTCTGGACTGAGTGCAGTTTGCTGCCAAATGACCTGAACAGCAAACAGTGGTTACTATTAATACTGCTCATGAAGTATTTCTGGCTCTCTGCCTTTTGGGCAAATGATAGTGTGGGGCAAATGTGACAGAGGTGACATCTGTCCATTCTGGTCCAACCACTGAAATGTTAATGTAATCCTCCCCCCAAAACACTCTTCCCATCTACACTGACCAGCAATATTACAGATGGTATTTCCCTGTCAGTCTGCATTACAGATGTGAGGACAAAACTGAGAAAACTCTCCAAGATCCATAATGGACATGTGATATAAGAATAAATCCATGTTAGTTTAAGAAACTCAGATTTTGAGAGTGTTTATTAGCAGAGGATAACCTAGTCTATAACTCACAGAGGCATATATACTGAAAGCGTTGGAGCCCTGGATCACATAATTTTGCTAAATACTTCCAAGTGTCCTCCATAAGTTCTTGCTAGCACTTGTTATTATCACCTTTCTAAAAAGTTTGCCATTCTTTAATGTGTAAGGTATAATTTTCTGTACTAATAGGGTGATTCCCAAACACCTAAAAATTCCACATTGCCATTGTGAATGTATCTTTGCTATTACTACAATCTCACGTATGTTGTTGCTAAAATAGAAATAACAAATTTTTCTAAGTTGTTCTGGTATTGGTCATCACTTTTGGATATACTTGTGAATTATTTATAGGAAGGTATTTCTGTGACTGTAAATATACAACAATAATGACAGTATTATTTCCCCCTACTAATCCATAAACCTACTGTTCTTGTCTTGTAATATAAACAAGAAATTCTAATATCATACTAAGTATTAACATAGTTGTTGAGTTCCTCCATATAATGAGAATGACTCTAAAGTTTCTTTATTTAATGTCATGTTTTCTAGAAGTTAAGGCAGTTGCCTTATATTCCCATCCTCTTGGCATGTTTTTAAACATAAATGGGTGTTAAAAGTTTATCAACTATTCTTTTCCCCTCACTTAGTCTATTAATGTGATTACATCAAAACTTAAAAAAAAAATGTTAAAAATATTTTTACTACGGGAAAACCCCCACTTGGAAATAATGCATTGTTTTCAGTTACTAAATGTATTATTTAGGATTTTCATACTTATATTCACAAATGAAAATTTTAAAATCTTTTTAAAAACTCTTTTTTAATAGTGTTGGAATCAGAATTAAACTAGATTTATAAAATGTGTTGAATCAACTTCCTTTTATCTTTCTAGTTTTAATAATGTCATAATATGTTAGAGATTATCTTTCCATTAAGTGTTTGGTAAAACTCACCTATAAAATTACTTAGATTAGCTTGTTGATTGAATACCTAAGAGGATTTGTTTATTGTGAATTTTCTGTTTTCTGCCATAATTTTATAAAATTGTAAATTTTACTCTGAGTATCTATTTAGTTATGTTCCACAGTTGGGATATAGTCTTTTCTTGGTCATTTTTTAATAAGTATTTTGAAATTTATGATTTCCTTTTCATAGCTTCCTCTTTAAAAGCGAAGTTTCTTAGAAGTACTTTATTTCTATATGGGACTTTAAAACTATCTACTTCACAAATACTTTTGAATGTTTATTACATTGTAGTTTTAGAATACTTGGTGCAAAAGCAAACAAAAAAATTCCAGTCTTTGTGACACACTCATGTGGGGAAGACAGAAAAGAATAATAAATATATCATAATTAGTAAATTATATAGTATGTTATAAGGTGATGGAGTACTAGGAGAAATACAGTTAAGGAAGAGAGATTGAAAACCGAAGATGGGGAGAGCTTGCAGTTTTAGGGAACGTAGTACAAGTTTACTCCTACTGAGGAAAAAACATCTGAGCAGATTCAGTTTCAAGGGGTGGAAAACAAAAGAGGCCAGTGGGATGGGAGTGAAGTGAGCAACAGAGAGAGCCTCTTTTACTCTCTGAGGTGGTAGTTGAAATCAACTGACAAGAGACAGTAAGGGAAGCCCTAAGAAGGCATGACTTTAGGAAAACTATGAAAGTTTGAAATAGTTACCATGGGCAGTGGAAGATGAGGCAACTCAGGTTGCCTTTCTGGACAAAGTCAAGGACCCAGTTCGTGTTGGAGTCCATGGACTTCTACACAATCACTCCACGTGTGTGGCATTTTCTCAAAACATTTAGTAGGTCAAAAAGCCTACATCTGGATTAATAAGAAACTGGAATTTTTCCAGATGACTGAGGCTGAGGGATAAAGAAGCAATGGTGTTAGGAGTTGGCAAGAGATTGGGTGAAGTATTTCAATTCGGTTTCACAGAGATAAGGAGCTTTGTGTAGGGAAGCAGGGATTTAGATAATAGAGAGGTCCCGGGAGAAATCAAAATATCATGTAGATACATGCATGTAGGCACACACATTTTTTTTTTTCCTACTAGAGTAGGAAGGATTTTTGTCTATACTTGTGATGGAGGAGGACTGCAATGGTAAGTAAGGGTGACAGCAAATAAATCACTAGAAAGGAATAGAGTCTGTCTTCTCCAGAGAAGAGAGGCTGACCATCTTCTTATTAATGACTGGTATTCTTAATCTTCGGGGGGGGGGGGG
>NW_024425563.1:77226587-77227908 GCF_017311325.1 Ursus maritimus | reverse complement strand
TAGTTTTAATAATGTCATAATATGTTAGAGATTATCTTTCCATTAAGTGTTTGGTAAAACTCACCTATAAAATTACTTAGATTAGCTTGTTGATTGAATACCTAAGAGGATTTGTTTATTGTGAATTTTCTGTTTTCTGCCATAATTTTATAAAATTGTAAATTTTACTCTGAGTATCTATTTAGTTATGTTCCACAGTTGGGATATAGTCTTTTCTTGGTCATTTTTTAATAAGTATTTTGAAATTTATGATTTCCTTTTCATAGCTTCCTCTTTAAAAGCGAAGTTTCTTAGAAGTACTTTATTTCTATATGGGACTTTAAAACTATCTACTTCACAAATACTTTTGAATGTTTATTACATTGTAGTTTTAGAATACTTGGTGCAAAAGCAAACAAAAAAATTCCAGTCTTTGTGACACACTCATGTGGGGAAGACAGAAAAGAATAATAAATATATCATAATTAGTAAATTATATAGTATGTTATAAGGTGATGGAGTACTAGGAGAAATACAGTTAAGGAAGAGAGATTGAAAACCGAAGATGGGGAGAGCTTGCAGTTTTAGGGAACGTAGTACAAGTTTACTCCTACTGAGGAAAAAACATCTGAGCAGATTCAGTTTCAAGGGGTGGAAAACAAAAGAGGCCAGTGGGATGGGAGTGAAGTGAGCAACAGAGAGAGCCTCTTTTACTCTCTGAGGTGGTAGTTGAAATCAACTGACAAGAGACAGTAAGGGAAGCCCTAAGAAGGCATGACTTTAGGAAAACTATGAAAGTTTGAAATAGTTACCATGGGCAGTGGAAGATGAGGCAACTCAGGTTGCCTTTCTGGACAAAGTCAAGGACCCAGTTCGTGTTGGAGTCCATGGACTTCTACACAATCACTCCACGTGTGTGGCATTTTCTCAAAACATTTAGTAGGTCAAAAAGCCTACATCTGGATTAATAAGAAACTGGAATTTTTCCAGATGACTGAGGCTGAGGGATAAAGAAGCAATGGTGTTAGGAGTTGGCAAGAGATTGGGTGAAGTATTTCAATTCGGTTTCACAGAGATAAGGAGCTTTGTGTAGGGAAGCAGGGATTTAGATAATAGAGAGGTCCCGGGAGAAATCAAAATATCATGTAGATACATGCATGTAGGCACACACATTTTTTTTTTTCCTACTAGAGTAGGAAGGATTTTTGTCTATACTTGTGATGGAGGAGGACTGCAATGGTAAGTAAGGGTGACAGCAAATAAATCACTAGAAAGGAATAGAGTCTGTCTTCTCCAGAGAAGAGAGGCTGACCATCTTCTTATTAATGACTGGTATTCTTAT
>NW_024425563.1:77221898-77226569 GCF_017311325.1 Ursus maritimus | reverse complement strand
AAACCGTTCTTTTTGGTTGTTGTTAAGGAAAGGGTCTAACATAGTTTTTCTAATGAACCATTCAATCTCATCATTATAGAACAGAATCAGAATGAACTCTTAAGTCTCCACAGCCTAAAAAAGTAGAGACAGAAATCAGAAATGTCATGAAGTAAGGTGAGGAAAAGGAGAAAGGACACTAGATCTAGGAAATATGAAGGACTAGACTCTTTCATGAGAGTAACCCTGCAGGTGGAGGCAGAAACTAAAGCCCTGAGCTGTGTTGGATCAGATGACTGACCTCAGGTGTGCTGACACATCTCTAAGCCAGGTGTTCTTTTTTTTTTTTTTTTTTTTTTTAAGAGTTTATTTATTTATTTGACAGAGACAGCCAGCAAGAGAGGGAACACAAGGAGGGGGAGTGGGAGAGGAAGAAGCAGGCTCCTAGCGGAGGAGCCTGATGTGGGGCTCGATCCCAGAACGCTGGGATCACGCCCCGAGCAGAAGGCAGATGCTTAACGACTGCACCACCCAGGTGCCACACTAAGCCAGGTGTTCTATCATGTAAGTGGGAATATTGCTCTATCTATTATTTGCCTGCTTGCTAAGTGTCCAGCCATCATGTGAGTGTTTCAACATCTTGTGTTCACTTTGAGATTTCACATGCCATATTGTAACCACAATAGAGCACCTACCTGAAATCTTTGAGGACATTAATTCACTCTAGAAGACTATTAGATACCATTAGTTTCCATTCCTCTACAGTATGTTGCTTGGAAAGATCACATAAATATCATTCAATTTTAAGGATTTTACCTAATTTTCAGAACAGTAGATTAAAATGTGCTAAAGTTTAAAAAAGATAAAGCAACTAACTTAGGGAAATATTAAGTTACTATATTTAATACAAAGAAATGTACCTCTCGGATAATGTGCATGCATTATTTTCCTTGCTATATCATACTAAAATATGTATTAAGTATTAGATTGTGGAAAATTTATGTACACATTCAAATTAAACTCATTAGATACAACTGTTTCAGAAACAGACATTAATATACATATTGTCTTTTAGATAATTTATTAATCTTGAACTGTGGATCAGTTTAATTATTTGTAATTGTTACAGCAAAATTCCACTTCCAGTTCAATGAGATACTGTAGTTAAGCTCAACATACGGACTCATAAGTTAAAGAATGTTCTTAGTCAGAGTCTTCTGATACAAATTAATGTCAAACAGATCAGGTACAAACTCCAGCCCTTTGGTGAATTCATTAGCCTGGATTCACAATTTATTAATGATATGATATTCAAAGTAGTGTCTTAGAATTATGGTTTTTCACTCTTGCAAGGACAATGTAATAGCTTTCTGATGAAGTTTTATATTTCTTTCACAAAGTCTATCTGTGTGTATGTCACTAGAATCATCCAAGACAACTTATATCTTATACCCCTAGGTGTTCAATAGGACCACTAACTGGGTTTTGCTCCTTTGGTAAGTGACCCATGATTTCTAGTTTATTTGTGTAATTGGAACTTTCTACATTGTGATGGTTCATGCATGCAAACAATTCAATTTAGAATTAGATAAAGAGATCACTATTTAAACTATTTTTCATTTACTTTAAAGTTTTGATAGGATATATTTTATATGTTAAGACTTATTTATGACACACTTTGTTTTGTTTAATTACCAACAGACAATTACATAGTTTATGTCACTGCTAATCACCTATATTTAGGACTGAATGTTCTGAAATAGAGTGGTAATGATTAAGAGTCTCATGCCAGTTATTGATGATAGTTATTAGTGCTATAATTTGAAGTATTTTGTATTCATATTGTTATTGAAGAATATTGCAGAATGTAAGCAATTTGTTGATTTGTCAAATAAGCTACCAAATGTAATCTATGATCAAATATAACATAAACAAAGATATCAAATGTACGCTAAAATAAATCCAAATCCCTATTGTTAAGATACAGCTGTCATTGAATGATTTTTGAATTTCTTTCCCCAGCCAAGATATAATTGGCTAAAAACTAATTGATATAACTTTAACATGCCCCAATTCAACAATACTAATTTCCCATTAAATCTACTAACCATTCAGAACTGTAGGCAATTAATTCCGCCTACTTTAGGACAGAGTTCAGACGTTTTTTTCTTTGCAAAGTCTGATGTAGTATTTAGATTATGAGTGTTAAAAATGTAACTGTAGGGGAGGGGTTAAGATGGCGGAGGAGTAGGGGACCCCTTTTTCAGCTGGTCTCCTGAGTCGAGTTGGATAGGTACCAGACCAGCCTGAACATCCACGGAATCAGCCTGAGACGCAGAAAGATACATCTAGATCTCTACAAATGAACATCTCCAGCGCTGAGTATTGAGGAGATACGGAGACCTTACCCAAACAGGGTTGCCTGAGTATTGGCACAGCAGGCCCCTCCCCCAGAAGGCAGGCTGAAAAAATCAAGAAGCCCACATCCCTAAGATCCCTATAAAACAAGTACATATTGCTTGGGTCCTGGTCAATAATTTGGGCTCTGGACAACCCCACAACCTCTCCTCATCAGAATGATGAGAAGGAGAAGTCCCCCCCAGCAAAGAAAAGACAATGAGTCTGTGGCCTCTGCCACAGAAGTGATGGATATGGATGTAACCAAATTATCAGAAATGGAGTTCAGAGTAACAAAAAAAAAGATGATGTGTAGACTTGAAAAAAGTATTAACGAAAATGTTAATGAGAATATAGAATCTCTAAGGGCGGAAATGAGAGCGAATCTGGCAGAAATCATAAATTCTATGAGCCAAATGCAGTCAAAACTAGAGGCTCTGACGGCCAAGGTAAATGAGACAGAACAGCGTATTAGTGAATTGGAGGATAGGTTAGTAGAAGAAAAAGCGAAAATAGAAGCTGGACTTAAAAAAAATCCATGCCCACGAATGTAGGTTACGGGAGATTACTGACTCAATGAAACGATCCAATGTCAGAGTCAGAATCATCGGCATCCCCGAGGGGGTGGAGAAAAACAGAGGTCTAGAAGAGATATTTGAATAAATCATAGCTGAAAACTTCCCTAATCTAGTGAGTGAAACAAACATTTGTGCCAAGAGGCAGAGAGGACCCCTCCCAAGCTCAACCACGACAAACCTACGCCACGTCACGTCATAGTGCATTTCGCAAATATTATATCCAAGGATACAATATTGAAAGCGGCCAGGGCACAGAAATTTCTCATGTACCAAGGCAAAGGTATCAGAATTATGTCAGACCTGTCTACATAGACCTGGAATGAGAAAAAGGGTTGGGGGGGGGGCATTTTTAAAGTTCTTTCAGAGAAAAATATGCAGCCAAGGATCCTTTATCCAGCAAGGCTGTCATTCAGAATTGATGGAGAAATAAAGACCTTCCAGAATTGCCAGCCATTGACCAATTTTGTAACCATGAAACCAGCCCTACAGGAGATATTAAGGGGGGTTCTATAAAGGTAAAAAGGCCCCAAGAGTGATACAGAACAGAAAGTCACAACTGATACAAAAAAAGACTTTACTGGCAATATGGCATCATTAAAATCATATCTCTCAGTATTCAGTCTCAATGTGAAGGGCTTAAATGCTCCCATAAACGCCACAGGGTTGTAGATTGGATAAAAAGACAGGACCCATACATTGGCTGTCTACAAGAGACCCATTTTTAACCCAAAGATACATTCAGACTGAAAGTAAAGGGAGGGAGTACCATCTTTCATGCAAATGGACCTCAAAAGAAAGCTAGGGTAGCAATTCTCATATCAGATAGATTGGATTTTAAACTAAAGACTATAGTTAGAGACACAGAAGGGCACTATATTATTCTTAAAGGATGTATCCAACAAGTGGATATGACGATTATAAATATATATGCCCCCAACAGGGGAGCAGCAAGATACACAAGCCAACTCTTAACCAGAATAAAGAGACATATAGATAAAAATACATTAATAGTAGGGGACCTCAACACCCCACTATCAGAAATAGACAGAACACCCTGGCAAAAACTAAGCAAAGAATCAAAGGCTTTGAATGTCATACTTGACGAGTTGGACTCATAGATATATATAGAACACTACACCCCAGAACCAAAGAATACTCATTCTATTCTAATGCCCATGGAACATTCTCAAGAATAGACCACGCTCTGGGACACAAAATAGGTCTCAACCGATACCAAAATACTGAAATTATTCCCTGAATATTCTTAGACCACAACGCTTTGAAAGTGGAACTAAACCACAAGGAAAAATTTGGAAGAAACTCAAACACTTGGAGACTAAGAACCATCCTGCTCAGGAATGATTCGATAAACCAGGAAATCAAAAATCAAATTAAACAATTTACGGAGACCAACGAGAATGAAAACACAACGGTCCAAAACCTATGGGATACTGCAAAGGCAGTCCTAAGGGGGAAATACATAGCCATCCAAGCCTCACTCAAAAGAATAGAAAAATCTAAAATGCAGTTTTATATTCTCACCTCAAGAAGCTGGAACAGCAACAGAGGGACAGGCCTAATCCACGCACGAGGAAGCAGTTGACCAAAATTAGAGCTGAAATCAATCAAGCAGAAACCAGCAGTACAGTAGAGCAGATCAACAGGACTAGAAGCTGGTTCTTGGAGAGAATCAATAAAATGGACAGACCACTGGCAA
>NW_024425563.1:77220151-77220263 GCF_017311325.1 Ursus maritimus | reverse complement strand
AAGCAACCTTTTTCATGACACATCTCCAAAGGCAAGAGAAACAAAAGATAAAATGAACATGTGGGACTTCAACAAAATAAAAAGCTTCTGCACAGCCAAGGAAACAATCAAA
>NW_024425563.1:77214956-77220126 GCF_017311325.1 Ursus maritimus | reverse complement strand
AGGAAGAAAATCGTTTCTTGATAACTGCCATGCAAGGAGAGTTGAAAGGACAGCAGACAGTCCATGCAGTTTTCATACCTGTTCCTAAGTCCTAGTAAAGTCTGATGCAGAACACATCCCACGAGCCCCAGCTCGGATTCTCTTCCTTATGTAAAAGGATTCCCTCCCTCTTTCTTGTTCTTCCCCGGGAGAAACACAGTATTCTCCTCCAACCTTTTTGTCCCTACTTCCTAGAAATTCAGATTTCATGACAGCAGATGTTCAAGTCCCAGCAGAACTGACAACACAGGAAGCCAAGCTTCACAAGGGGATGCACCAATAGACGTGTGACCAAATCACTGCAGGACCCTCTCCAAAATTGGGAAGCTATACTTTGAAAGCCTTATTGTTACTTGATTTTTGACATTCAAATAGTATTTATAATTTTTAAACCCTGAAATCGAAATAATTACAGAGTCACAAAAAAAGTTGCAAAGAACTGTATTAAAAGTTACTCCCTAACCAGGTTGCTGAGAATTTTTATCATGAAAGAATGCTGGATTTTTCAAATGCTTTCTCTGTGTCACCCGGATATGCTCATAAGATTTCTCCTTTAGCCTGTTGATATGACGGATTACATAGATCAATTTTCAAATATCAGACTCAGCCCCGCACTCCGGAATAAAATCCACTTGGTCAGGTATAAAGTTTCCTTTTATACTTTTCTGATTCAATTTGGCCAATGTTGTGTGTGAAGGATTTGCATCTATACCATTAGACACATCTGTTGATAGTTTCTGCTTTTGTGCTTTTGACTGGATTCATAAAACGAATTAGAAGCAAGCTACCGACTTTTGTATTTACTGGATGAGATTGTATAAGATTGGTTTTCATCCTTTCATCGTTTTGGTAAATAAGTTCCAATGAAAAAGATCTGGGGCTAAGAGATTGGGGAGGAGGAAGTTAATTACAAATTAAATTTCTTTAATGGCTGTGGTACTATTCAGATTATCTATCTCTACATGGTTGTGTTTGGGTTTTTGTAGTTTTTGAGACTTTGGTGCAATTAACCTAATCAAATTTATGAGCTTGGCACTGCCTGTAGTATTATCTTTTAATAGCTGTAGGAACTGTACTGGATATCTCCTACTCATTCCTAATATGAGTAATTTACATCTTTTTCCTTTTTCCAGTCCTTGCTGTGTACTTAAATTATTGATTTGAGACATTCTCTTTTTTAAGATTTTACTTATTTATCTTAGAGAGAGAGTGGGAGAGAGAGAGAGAGAGGCAAGACGTCAAGAGGGGAAGGGCAGAGGAAGAGGGAGGGAGAGAGAGAATCTCAAGTGACTCTGCACTGAGCATTAGCCCAACTCAGACTCGACCTCTCATGAGCCTGAGATCATGACGTAAGGCTCCAAAACCAAGAGCTTGACACTCAACCGACTGAGCCACCCAGGCGCCCCTCCTCTTTTCTAATATAAAACATAATGCTATAAACTTTCCTCTCAGCACACATCTTTAGCTACATCCCACAACTTTGGTCTTTTTACTTCATTTTCATTCAGTTCTATGTATTTCTTTATTTTAAGATTTTTGTCTCTGATCCATGAATTACTTAAAAGTATGTTGTTCAATATCCACATGCTTAGGGAGTCTCCTGTTATTTTTCTCTGTTGTCCACTTCTAGTTTGGTTCTATTACGCTCACAGAACATACTTCACATGATTCCAATTCTTTTTAAATTTGGACTGAGTGTCTTCGGTTTTTATGGGCTAGGATAGGTTTATTTTGAAATAAACCTCCATGGGTACATTCAAAGAATGTATATTGTGTAGAGTTGTTCTAAAAATATCAATTAGGGGGTGCCTGGGTGGCTCAGTCATTAAGCTGCCTGCCTCTCGGCCCAGGTCATGATCCCGGTCCGGATCGAGCCTCCATCGGGCTCCCTCTCCTCAGTGGGGGAAGCCTGGGCTTCTCCCTCTCTCCCACACCCCCTGCTTGTGGTTCCCTAAAAACATTTAGAAACTTGACCACTCTCTCACACCATACACAAAGATAAACTCCAAATGGATGAAAGACCTAGATGTGAGACAGGAATCCATCAAAATCCTGGAGGACAACACAGGCAACAACCTCTACACATCGGCCAAAGAACTTTTTCATGACACATCTCCAAAGCGAAGAGAAACAAAAGATAAAATGAAACATGTGGACATTCAACAAAATAAAAAGCTTCTGCACGTCAAGGAAACAATCAAAAAAACTAAGAGGCAGCCGGAATGAGAAGATATTTGCAAATGATGCTACAGATAAAAGACTGGTATCCAAGATCTACAAAGAACTTCTCAAACTCAATATCGAGAAACAAATAAACAAATCATAAAATGGCAGAAGATATGAACAGACACTTTTCCAATGAGGACATACAAATGGCTAACAGACACATGAAAAATGTTCAAAATCATTAGCCATCAGGAAATTCAAATCAAAAGCACTACTAAGATATCACCTTACGCCAGTTAGAATGGCAAAAATCAACAAGCAAGGCAAGAAACAGCAATTGCTGGAGAGGATGGAGAAAGGATCCTCCACATTGTTGGTGGGAATGCATTGGTGCAACCACTCTGAAAACAGTGTGGAGGTCCCTTAAAAAGTTACAAATTGAGCTACCCTATGACCCAGACATTTAATACCGGGTATTTACCCCAAAGATACAGACATAGTGAAGAGAAGCGGCCATATGCACCCCAATGCTTCATAGCAGTTAGTCCACAATAGCTAAATCGGAAGGAACCGAGATGCCCTTCAACAGATGACTGATCAAGAAGATAGTCCATATATACAATGGAATATTACTCAGCTATCAGAAGGAACGAGTTCTCAACATTTGCTGCAACATGGACGGCACTGGAGGAGATAATGCTAAGTGAAATAAGTCAAGCAGAGAGAGACAATTATATGATTTCTCTCATCTATGAAACATAAGAACTAGGATGATCGGTAGGGGAAAAAAGGGATAAAGAAAGGGGGGTAATCAGAAGGGGGAGTGAAGCATGGGAGACTATGGACTCTGAGAAACAAACTGAGGGCTTCAGAGGTGAGGGGGGTGGGGGAATGGGATAGGCTGGTGATGGGTAGTAAGGAGGGCACATATTGCACATATAACACCCAGTGTTATACGCAAATAATGAATCATCGAACCTTACATCAGAAACCAGGGATGTACTGTATGGTGACTAACATAATGTAATAAAAAAACATTAAAAAAATGTAACTGTAAAAGCATTTGTGAATTCCTCAACTTTCAAGTAGCAAAATACTTAAGGTAAAATAGAGTGCATATTATTCAGCTTTTGTGTCCAAAATCACTTTTAGAGTTTAATTTGTAAATGGGATGCTCAGACTTTCCCTGGATGTTAATTTAAACAAAGATCTTTCTACCCTCTAAGGAACATATAAAATTACCTTTGATGTGTTAGTCTCGAACACAAAATAATACTGTACAGAGGCAGTATATTGGTTAATTTCTTATTTGATGCTTATCACGTGTGCTTTGAAAAAATGTCTTGTTAAAATGTCCACTTATTTACATTACTGTGAAAAAATCATAAGTCTTAGATTAAATTCATGCAAACCTTTCCCAGTAGGTATTATTTCCAGATTAGGAGAGTTAATCTCCTATATACAAGAGTAGTCATCTTGACTCAATGAAGTCAGCCACAATATCTATAATGCTCCATAAATGAAGACCTAAATATTTCAAGGGAGATGATTCCTTCTTTGAAGATGATTCTTTATGCTAGCGAGTCTCCTGTTTGTAGATAGTTTATTCTCAGGATGCAGAGGTGCCAAAGGCTTGATTTTCTCACACTCGTACACCTCTAACTCCATATCACTGATGTGAGGAAGCCATCCCATGCCTCTCTGCTAGCTTCTGGTGACTTGTAGCTGTGTCACTCCAGTACCTGAGTTCATATCATCTTCTCTGTGTTTCTGTGTGTCCTTTTCTGTCTCTTACAAGGACACTTTCATTGGATTTAGGCTGTACCCAAATCTAAATCATTCTTGATCCTTTCCTCACCTTGATCCTTACCTTAATTACATCAGCAAAGACCCTATTTCCAAATAAGATTGCATTCTGAGGTTCTGAGTAGACATGAATTTTGGGGGGACCCTCATCAACCTACTACAGGTATGGAAAAACACTAACATTGGTAAACGTTAATGAAAAATTACAACCTCCATTTATAGGTATTAAGAATATCTAAAAATTTGGACTTTTTAGTATGGACCAGGCATTACTCCATGTATTAACTTCTTTAACTCTCAGGAAAACCCATGAAGTAAATATTGATAATACCATCCCCAATTTACAGATAAAGGAAGAAAAGACTATCTTTCCCCAGTTAGAATATTTGTTAAATGACAGAGCTATGTTTACATCCAAATATTCTAATGCTGAGATTACACTCTTAACCATCAATGTATTACCAAGCCCTTGTGGTTAAAATCAGGGGAAAAACTGAAAAGCAAATAAACCAACAATTCTGAAGGACTAAAATGCCCAGGTGCATGTGTTAGGTGGTTTAACCTTAATAACAGCCCGTTCTGGTAAATTTTATCATTATCCCCCATTTTCTTGATAAAAGAATGACAGTTAAGAGATAGGAAATTAACTGACATTCCTTAGCTGCTTTCAAAACTCACTGTTTTTCCTATATGCCGTCTTCCATGTTCTAGGGGTAATGTATTTCTTAGAAATACTATGTTTGTTTCTAGATGAATAAACTTCTAAATCCTGAAAGTAATGTGATGTGGAATTATTAAATTAATAGACTTCATTTCTCCTCAGTTTATAAATGTTTGATCATATTTTTCAAATGTGTTATTAAATAATTTACAGAAAATATTGTGGTTATAATACCAATACTCATAAGTGAGAAACAATAGTTAATATTTTATAGGTAATGAGGGTGCCTGGGTGGCTCAGTTAAGTGACCAACTCTTGATTTCGACTCAGGTCATGATCTCAGGGTCACAAGATCAAGCTCCAAACTGGACTCTGTGTTCAGCAGGGGAGTCTGCTTCTGACCCTCTCCTTCTGCCCCTCCCCCAGCTCATGCTCAGGGCTCACTCTTGCTCACTCTATCTCTCTCCCTCTGAAATAAATAAATCTAAAAAAAAAAAA
>NW_024425563.1:77139734-77214946 GCF_017311325.1 Ursus maritimus | reverse complement strand
AAAAAAAAAAAAGTTTCTCTCTCTTCCTCTGCCCCTTCCCGTACCCCCACTCATGCACACACACTCTCTCTCTCAAAAAAAAAAAAAAAAAAAAATATATATATATAGATGGATAGATAATAAAAATATAAAATTAATAGAATTAAACAGGTTTGGAAAAATAAATGTATATAATATTTGAATACATTACTATATATACCATATGTATAATATTCCTAAGGCATGAAAATATGTATGCCTAAATTATAAAATTTGAAAGTAATTTAAAATGACTTAATTTTGTAGCAGTACAAAAATGAATATATTTTTGGGCCAATTTTTAGTTACATTCCCAAAAATGCAAAATTGGAAGTAAGTGCTCGCCGATATTTCCAGATCGACTATTTTAGAAACCAAATGGAAATCATGGAAGGCGAAAATCTGACCTTCTATAATGAGATTTTTATCAGGCAACACTGGCAAATAAAAAATATTCAGCAATATTTTTCTTCTAAGTTGACTTGTACCTTATAATTTTATAAACAAAAAGCTCTGTTTTTTTTTTTAATCAATTTGACATCCTCCATACATTTATATTCAACTGGCATTTTTACCATACAGTATATTATTTTATTTTTGCATTCTTGGCATTGAAACCCTTTCATACATTTTGTGGAAAATGGCATATTAATAGAAGCCACTGATTAATTTGAAAAAAAAATCCATTAATTTTGGCTGGCAAATTCCTGAAGAATCCTGCCAATCACTATAAAAAAGAATAAATGAAAATGATTTTATGGAAGTTGAAAGAAAATAAAGTAGAGTAGCACATTTATAGTCTCTACATTAATTTGAACATTTCTAAAACAGTAAGTTTATGTTCATACTCATATTCAACTGAACAAAAAATACACTTTATCATATATTTAGTTTGGGAGTCCACTGAAATGCTAAAGGTACATTCAATATTGTGGTCATTTATAGAAATAACAAACACTTAAAGGCTTCAGGAGAAATTTCTATATACCAGAGGTTGTTCACTAAGAAGACTTAATATAATTACAATTGCAATTTTTCTTTGCTGTGTGTCATTTAAACTGTCACTAACCATCTCTAAAGTAGTACATTAGCAACATTCCCCAATAGGGTCTTTCAGCAAATATGTAATGGGAAATAGACGTGGAAAAATTTCTCAGTGTTACATCAAATGATCACTTATGAATCAATTCAGTAAATATTTACTAAGCACTGACTTGTGATAGCTGTTTTTGCTAAGCAATGGAGACTCATTGCTTGGGGGAAAAAACAGAGGCTATGTGTTGCGATCACACAAAGTTGAAAACATGTGGGAGTGATATTCAAAATTTTTTGTTGACTAAGGAGAGCAAAAGCAAAAAGTCAGGTCAATAATTCATGAATATGCCAAAGATACTTCTTGGCATCTGACTTGACACATTCCATCCACAAAGAATTGTTTTGTGCAGGAAGTTTTTACTTTTTTCCCCCTTTGAAAAAGGCAGAATGAATATGTGCATCAAAGAACAGGTACTGACTACTGCCTCTTCTTTTCCTTGGTGGGTATGATTAGCAATGATTATAGGAGGGAACAGATGTCCTTCCAATGAATATTTAAATATAGGTGTGTGTACTTACATCAACCTTTATATTTTTTTAAAGATGTATTTATTTATTTGAGAGAGAAAGAGAGAGAAAGAGATAATGAGAGAGAGAGCATGGAGCCCAATGTGGGGTTCGATCCCAGGACCCCAAGATCATGACATGAGACAAAGGTAGACACTTAACTGACTGAGCCACCCAGGTGCCCCGTAAATTTTGCTTTTGGTGTCAACTTGGTTTTATAAAGTTTGTGATATATTAATACTGATACTGTTTTTGTTCATGAATTTTCCAGGGAGAATTATATGTTTTAAATTAATTATTCATGTTAAAATAAATAATAATTTAGGGAAGAATGTTTATTTTGTATTATTTCATCTCTATAGCCTTGTTCATTCTTTTCCTGCTGTCTGGAGACATACAATTCACACACACACACACACACACACACACACACACAGTTTTCACTATGCCCCCTGACATCCCTCCTTATTTCAAATTCATATTAGTACTTTATTTTTTAAGATTTTATTTGAGACAGAGAGATACAGAGAGAGAGAAAGAGCATGTGTGCGCGTGTGCATGAGAAGGGGGAGAGGCAGAGGGAAAGGGAAAAGCAGACTCCCTGCTGAGCAGGGAGCCCCATGTGGTGCTCCATCCCAGGACCCAGAGATCATGTCCTGAGCCAAAGGCAGACGCTTACCCGACTGGGCCACCCAGGCGCCCTGATATTACTACTTTAAAAGACAGGTCAAATCCTTAATGGATACTGCTATCTTTCCCAACACATGTCATGCCTGAATTTCCATTAACAATTATTCTCTGTATCAATTATTTAGTTTAAAGGTGGGGTTAAGTGTACTATGCAGTGATTCCCGTGGTGGGCCCTTTGGAATCAGACTGCTTGGATTCAAAGCTTAGTTTTATTTTGCCAAATATATGCAACCTTAAGTAAATGACTTAAATCATGGTTTCTTGGAAGAACTAGATGAGGTGAGTATTCACACCAATGCCTAGGCCATTAAAAAAAATCTATTTTTATCCAAATATTTCACACAATAATTTTTGAAAGTCAGTAGTGCTAAAGGATTTATAACAACATCGGGACAAAACTAGTTCTTCCCTGTCCTCTTTCCAACTCACCCACCTCATTCCTCTCTCCAGATGCAATCACTTGACCATATATATACTGTTGTGAACAATGGCACAGATTTGGGAGATTTGGCCAATATTACCGAGAAGTATTTGCCCACAGAACCATTCAAGGATCGCATGTTAATGACAGACTTAATCACAAAATACAATCACTATACAAGAATAAGTAATGTTTAGTAATTAAATGAAATATATAATATATATGAAAAATATAATCAAGGTAATTGATAGACATGGTTAAAAATATTTGTTCTACCATAGTACTTTAAGATTGTTTCTTTCTCTCATTCTCATACAAAATGGTTTAATATTGAAATTTGATTAGAATTTTTACTGTATGAATGTCAAATTCTAGAGAGTTGAAATTCGTTTTTTTTTCTTCCTACTTTATATGCTATGACAACAAAGTAATAAAAGGATATTCAAAGACTGCCTCAGGTTGGGTTATCTATAGCAGACTCTGAAATGAAGTTTAGCCCAGAGAAGGCTTACTAGGAAGTTTCGTTGGGATCAATAACTTTGAAAGGGAAGAAGGGAGATCAGAACAGGTGAACTGGACAGAGCGAGAGGTTGTGCATCTACCAATGTGCCTTGGCTGATCCCACAAGGAGCTCTGCAACTAACACCTAAGGATTGTTCCAAGTTAGGTCAAGATTGCAAGTTTCTTATACCCCTACAGCTAGGCTGACTGATGTCCCCAGATCAATCTGTCACAGAATGGAGCCAGCCGTGGAAAGAGCATAATCTTGGGCAAAGTGGTCTACTGCAGCTGAGGCAGTCCTGAAGGAGCTGTCAGCCGAATGTGGTCCACTGACAGCCCTTCCTGCAGCTCTGAAAGGAAGTCTTTCTTTGAAAAGGGATATATGTGGAGCATCTCTCTGCCATCATAGTGGCTTCTGTAATCTTTGAAATAACGGTACTGGTTCAAGAAACATCTTCAAACAATAAGAAATGCCTTGACAAGTTATAATGAATAACAAGAAATGCTGACTGACAGGTGATAAATTAATGAAATTTATTTCATTGAAACATGCTTGTGATTTCTGAAGGTCATTATTTGATTAGGAAAAAATATTTTAAAATTAACATATCTGATCTATACAACAATTAGAAATACATATAATACAGAAGCCTAGTTGCTTGACTTTTAAAACAAGTTTAGGAAATTTGTAGGGTAAAAAATGATATTGTGTGTTTGTCTTGACTCTCAGGAAAGAATTCAAATTCTAGTTTTCGTAAATAATTACCCAATATTGATGGTTCAATGATTCTTCCACAGGCCACCAAAGGCTATTGTGGAGTTCTGACTCTTCTATTTTCCAATGGATATTGGAAGATTTCCAGCTTTAATTCACTGAATCAACTGTATTTTTTGGTTCAGTGAATTGGAGACCATTAATCATATGGTTTTAGTACTAGAATTACAGCTAAAGAGTATGAAATAAAGTTTGCAAGATGGAGGTAAGAGTGAAGGGGGGGGGGTAAACAGAAGGGGGAAGGAACCATGAGAGACTGTGGACTCTGGGAAACAAACTGAGGGCTTCAGAGGGGAGGGGGATGGGGGATTGGGATAGCCTGGTGATGTGTATTAAGGAGGGCACATATTGCACAGTGCACTGGGTGTTATATGCAAATAATGAATCATATGAGATAGGCTATACTTTTAAATGGCAAAGTTTAACACTGTAAAAGTAGGAATTACCATCAATTAACTTACATATTGACTATAACTATAATCAAAATCCACATATTACTTTAGGGAGCACAATAAAATGATTCTAAAATTCTACCCCAGCAATAAAAATGCAATAACAGCAAGGAAAATTGTGCAGGGATAAAAAATCATGACATTAAAATGTGTCAAAAACCAAAATAATCAAAATGAATATGGTAATATCTTCAAAGACAGAGAAAGCAATGAAACACCAATAAAAAGAAGCTAATAAAATGGGAATTTAGTATATGTTGTAAGTGGGATCTTTTTTTTTTAATGGGTGAAATGAATAGGTATAGTATGATTTTATAAACATGTTACCTGAGGAAGAAACTGTAAAAGTTCAACTGAACTTCATAAAAATATGAAAAATACAAAATCATCAAAACTCTATGAAAAAAACTCTCATAAACACAATTAAAAATAGAGAATTTAAAATAATGAAGATAATTTTTATGAAAAAAAATGTATACTCCAAAGAAAAAAGAGACAGAGAACACGAACTATTGTAGTAGTCATGAATCTTTCAATATCGATATCAAAAACCCAACACAAACCAGCTTAAATAGAAATGGGATGTATTTGTTCATTAACGTGGAAAACTTACGCATAGCTGGACTGAACTGTTTAAGCTATGGCATCTGAACTCTTTGTCCACTTCTCTGTTCTGTTTTCCAGCATGCTGGCTGCATTTCAGACAAGCCTTTTTCCCATGATGGCAAGGAGACTGCTGGCAGTTTTGGGATTTATCCTACTTTCTCAGCTACCCGCCAAAGAAGAAAAGGGCTCCCTCAACAAAATCTAAAATAAGCCTGAATTTGCGCTGATGTAAGCTATGTGCTCATTTTGGACCAATCATGAAATCAGAGATGAATTCTATCATTGGTCATGCTTAGCCATATGAATCCTTTATGTGGTATCCCTTCATCCAAGTGAAGAGGACTGAAGAAGGCAGGAGAGATGATTTCTCATAGAAAATAAGAGTCCTGAGGGTGCCTGGGTGGCTCAGTCAGTTGGGCATCCGACTCTTGATTTCGGTTCAGGTCATGATGTCAGGGTCCTGAGATCCAGTCTTACATAGGGCTCCATGCTCAGCACGGAGTCAGCTTGAGATTCTCTCTCCCCCCACCTCTCCCCACTTGCATGCGCTCTTTCTCTCTAAAATAATAAATAAATTGAAAGAAAGAAAGAAAGAAAGAAAGAAAGAAAAGAAAAGAAAGGAAAGGAAAGGAAAGGAAAGGAAAGGAAAGGAAAAGAAAAAAGAAAAGAAAAGAAAAGAAAAGAAAAGAAAAGAAAAGAAAAGAAAAGAAAAGGGTCCTATTCCCACAGTCCTATTCCAGTCAGGGCAAGTCCAGGCTACAAAGAAGTGGTCTGCAGCAATTGAACTACTAGGTATTTACCCCAAAGATACAGATGTAGTGAAAAGAAGGGGCACATGCACCCCAATGTTCATAGCAGCAATGTCCACAATACCCAAACTGTGGAAGGAGCCGAGATGCCCTTCAACAGATGAATGGATAAAGAAGATGTGGTCCATATATACAATGGAGTATTACTCAGCTATCAGATAGGATGAATACCCACCATTTGCATCGACGAGGATGGAACTGGAGGGGATTATGCTAAGTGAAGTAAGTCAAGCAGAGAAAGACAGTTATCATATGGTTTCACTTACACGTGGAACATAAGGAATAGCATGGAGGACATAAGGAGAAGGAAAGGAAAAATGATGGGGGAAATCAGAGACGGAGACGAACCATGAGAGACTATGGACTCTGAGAACAAACTGAGGGTGTCAGAGGGGAGGGAGGTAGGGGGATGGGTTAACCTGGTGATGGGTATTAAGGAGGGCACGTATTGCATGGAGCACTGGGTGTTCTACACAAACAATGAATCATGGAACACTACAACAAAAACTAATGATATACTGTAACATAAAACAAAAAAAGTGGTCTGAGTATGAATATGAAAGAGAATGACAGCTTAGTTGAAATTTTCTCCACTTAGATTGCTAACAGAACTAGGATAAAAACTGTCAAAGGATGAAACAGGTCCTTCATGCCTCCCTAGTGACTTACAGAAGAATGCCTGAAGTTTTAAACATACTGATACCTGTGTGGCAACCTGCCGGAATGATTGAGTTTCAGGTCCATTACCAAAATTATACCATTATTCTGGTAAAGGAGACATAAAAGCACCCTGAGTTCTACCTACTACTATATGAAGGAATTCTTGTTACCCTACAGTTGCACACTCTGTGTTCTATTTCTTATTGTATCCTTGGTCTACCCTAAAGGCATAGTGGATGCTAGGCATTACATGTATGCCATTTAATGTACAGCAAAAGAAAAATACCACAAAAGGAAAAGAAAAAAAAATACAAATAGATGAAAGATGACAGTGGCACTAGTAACGAAATAGGTGTAAACTGATGAAACGGGGGTATTTTTTTACCTATCAGATTAGCAATGATTTTAAAATTTATATTATTCTGATTGGAAAAGAATACAGAGAAATGGGTACTATCATACACCGTTCAAGATATTTTAAATTGCTGATACTTCTACAAGGTGATCTGGCATGAATTTACCATACTTTTAAAAGATAACCTTTTTCTTAAAATATTAATATTTATTTCACTAAAATATCATTCTTTACTCTTAGAAAAAGCTATATTTATAAAAAATGCATATGTATATGAGCATATATGTTTTAAATATAAAATGTATGTATTATATAAATAATCTAGTAATTGATGGGAAAAAATAACTATGTATATAATTAACACTTCATTGATCTACATTATATTTTCATGGCAGAGATGATATTATTTTCTTAATTTTGCATATAAGTATTTCAAATTTTGACCACTGATATTTAAAGTTCATTTGGGAGAATGAGTAGTTTTCCCCAATTATATTTAGATTTTTTTTCCAAAAACACATTCTAAAAGGGTCTTAATTTTCTTAGACTCAAAACTGTGCATGCCATTAGTCAATTACCCTTAATATACTTTGAGAAAGGCTACATCATCAATATTTAAATAAGTGTATTGTTAGTGGATTTCTACATTCTGAAAAGGAGAGCATCTGGGTAATATAACATGTTCTAGTTTATAAATTTATGAGGTGATATTGAAAATATAATTCTTGTTCTGGATCTTGGCTCACAAAAAAGTGAAATCCATACATTTTAATGAAACAGATGTATTATGTAATTTTAAAAAATTAACACATATTTAAAATAAAAAAATTGACAAATCTGAGATGAACAATTTTCTTTAAAATTAAAGCGAAATCTACATGATTTTCTATCAAGTGAAATTTTCTTCCATTCATCTCTCTATGAAAATCAATGAGACTAAGAATCCTGTGACATAAATTTTTCCTGAACCAGAAAAAAAAATTCCTTTTTATTTCTAGGGGGTTGAAGCAACTTCATATCAATTTAATCTAATGTGAAATATATTACTAAAAAAAAAATCAATCCAACCCATGTTTTGGAGATCAGATTATCATTATCCTGAAACAAAAGTAGTTTTGAGAATTTTTGCTCTCCTTTGCACAATTACTGAACTGACAGGCTTCAGCTTTAGGTGTGAGTGTAGGGCACACTATTACTTTTTGAACAGCCAGGAGGAAAATAGTTAGACTGAGTTATTTTCGTAGACATGGCTTCTAAGTAGCAGTCTGGTTGACCTGGTTAATGACCCAGACATTACCATGAATGTTTCCAAATAACTACCACCCATGCAGAGCAAATATGCTGCTCTAAATATTGCTCTCCATGTTCAAAAGCCCACATTCCATTCATTGTTCATTATACTCTTACACAGTGATGTCATTATTTCAGTGCCAACTGAAACTCTTTCCTTATTAGCCAAATGGTTTCTTTCTCAAAAAACAAACAACAACAAAAATAGGATGCAGGAAGCTCTTAAAATTAGCATATAATCTAGGTTAGAATGAAAAGCTGGAATAATATTTAACTTCACATTTCCAATTCAGATCTACAAAACATTTTGAGATACCCGCTTTATGCAAACAATTATATTGCTAATGAAGATGCAAAATAGAGTGCTTGATTTCAAGATACATTAAATCTAGACCAGTGGTTTTTAACCAGTTATTACTTCTGTGTTCCTTGCAAATGTAACAGAAAGTCCTGCTTCTCTACACAGCCATGACCTTTTGGACAGGCTGTTTTGGGATTGCCAGATTTCCTGGAGGACTGAAATAGGACTTATCTGGTTTCCCCAATCTCCTCACTTGAAAGAGGCACACACCAACTAGTATTTATGGCATTTGTCAAACACTTATTATTCCCTGGTATTTTGTTAAGCATTTTATGAAAAATGTGTCATTTAATAAACACAACACACATAAAACAATCTCTGAATTTAGGCACTAATGTGAAATTGGCTTTCCCAGTGAACGGAATCTTAACAATGTTAATAAACCTCCCAAATTCAAAGTTGGTACGTGGTTGGGTTATGATTTATACTTAGGTCTGCCTGTCTCCAGAGCCACTGTTCTTATCCACTACATTATACTTCTCTTTGATAATAACAATATTCTGTGTCCTTATTGATATATACACTGCTATGGTAGAATAGAGGAAGGAATCCTTACTATTTTCTAAAGCAGGGTAGAATTAAATATTTAAAAAAGAAAATAATCTCATTTGTGTCATTCATATACCAATTGTTTCATAATAGTAATGACATTCAAATACAATCTTAGAAATTTAACATATGGGAAACAAGCCAGAGCATTCCAAATAAAAGTATATCATGAAGAAAGATGCAGGAATGTCTAGTGAAGATTAAACAGTCACTGAAGGTAAAAAATAAATTGTGTTTTCCTTGTAGTGGGCCATTGCAGCTCGTGGTTTTTGCTTGCTTGGATTTTAAGAACTTCAGCAATTAATGGGGTAGACATATTCGCAAAATTTTTTCAATGCATTTGATAATGATAGAATACATGTGCTTAAAAGACAAACAAGTTTGTTGAGGAAAGAGCCATCATTAACTCCTCCTGTTAAAACAGTGTGGAAATTTGTAGATGTGAAGATATTTGGATTTTTCCATACAGAAAAGAGGGGAAAGGTCTTTCCAAGCAGTGGGAACATGAGCAAAGATTTCATGGTTTAGAGTAGCATTTTGAAGGGAAAGAATACTCAAAAAGTTTCTTCTGTGTTAGACCATGTTGGGAAGCATGGCGTGATGACAGATGGGGACTATCAGGAAGAATTTTATGCTAAGAAGCTTGGTCCTTGAGGAAATACCATCAGATCTGTGTTTTAGGAGGTGTGGCAACATGGAGTCATGAAGTAGGAGAGGTGTGGGGTAAATATACCAATTAAAGAAAGCTGAATACAGCCTACAGATTTGAGGCAGTGAATCCTAGTATTAAGGAGGTGGGACTGGAAATAAGAGATGGAAAACTGAGTTAGAGAGAGATGGGCAAGGAGAAGATCATAGGGAACGGCTGGTGCACTCCAGGACCAGGTACACTGGAACAGAGTAATCATCAGAGTGATCACTTGAGAGAACATGTCCATGGCTGGCACGGAGTCTAATGAGGGCTGTAGTAGCCAACTAGTAGCAGTACATCTCCCTCATGCTGAGGCTCATACCATTTCTCTTCCCACCGGTGTTGAAAGAGTGCTTCCCATCACCTGTAGCCAGTATGCTACCTGGAAACTATTCAGCATACATGATTCTGGTTACATTTCCCAAGATTTTGCTGAGTCCTCGCTAGACTTACCGCATATAGACAATCCTTCTCTCATTTCCAGATAGTCATAAGCCCCAGAGAATCAGAAAGTAGATCCTGGACCGCCAGGTGAATGAAGAGAAAAGCCTATCTTCAACATCCCCACTCAAGTATTTCTAAATAAATCCGTTTATTTTTTTTCTGAGTCAAGACAATGGAAAAGCACTCACTCTTATATTGAACTCAAATAGAAATGGATTGGTAAAAAGGGAAGGAGGTGTAGTAATAACTGTATCTTGTATGGTTTTAATAAAGAATACATGATATAATACCTATGAAAACAAAGATACTTTCAATTCCAGAATGGTAGTTGGCTTATGAATTGTGCTGCATTATAGCTCTCTGTTTTAGCATAGTGCCTTATACCATGGGTTCACAGTTTGTATTTGTTGACTTATAGGAAACCCTCACATGTGCGTGGTGGCAAAATATCTTGGAAACTAAATAAATTTGAAGAAATGTGAAGGAAAACTATGACTTCAGCTGTCACTGCTATGAATACTAAGTCATATTATAAAATGTTCAAGGCAAGTCTCTTTGACATTGCCAAGGAAATAAATACAGCATTAGCATAAAATAATTTCTTGTTTCTGCAGAATGACACCTCATTATAAAATCCAGTTCTAATTCAGAAAGTGAGCTTGTTTTAAATTTCTTTCTTGATAGGGTTTAAGAGACATCACTTTCTGGCAAAGCTTAGGAAACATAAATGATTTGATCTCATCTCAACATATTAATGACAGGGAGACAGAAATCAGTTTTTACAGTTTAATCCAAAACATTCAAAAAATTTAATCAGAAGTCAATTTTCAATTTTCAGTAAGAATAAGACAGAAATGGACATGGGCTTATAATTCCAAGCCCACTGTCCTCTATAATATTAGCGATGTGATTTGGTTTTAAATGCAGTTTGGACTACCAATTTAGTTTTGTACTAACAATTAAGTCTACATTAAAAACACATTTTAGTTGTACCTGGGGGCAAGAATGATATAACTATTTTTTTCTTTCATAGTGAAGACTTCTTACACTGTGATAAACATGGCTAATAAAACTACCATGAATAAAATATAAGAACATAATAAAATACCATACAGAAGCTTTATGCTGAATAGATTTTTACATGTGAAGAGCAATAATAATGAATGAAGAGGTAATAAAAATATAAGATAGGAAAATGTATAAAAGGAATTTCCTAAGTACATTCTCCAACTAAAATCTATTTTTGTCAATTAAATGATGATATAAACTGGCCTATTGCTACTTTTTTATTTATTATGTTTATTACATAAAATGGGGCTAATATGTGTATAAACTATGCCGGCAAAGGACAAGACAAGGATAAGTTAGACTAAAAAAAAGATTTATTTATTTGAGAGAGAGAGAGAGAGCAGGTGGAGGGACAAAGGGAATGGGAGAGGGAGAGAGAATCTAAGCAAAGAGCCAGATGTGGGACTCAATCCTAGGACCCTGGGATCAATACCTGAGCCAAAGGCAGACACTTAACCTACTGAGCCACCCAGGTGTCCTGACAGAGAGAGAATCTTAAGCAGGCTCTCCACTCAGCGTGGAGCCTGACACAGGGCTTGATCTCACAACCCTGAGATCATGACCTGAGACAAAATCAAGAGCTGGACACTTAACTGACTAAGCCACCCAGGTGCTCCTAAATTAGATTTTTTTTTTTGAGGAGAATACTTACAGTTAAAGATATACAGAAGCAAATATTTATAATAAAATAAGCGAAATATGTAACATGCTATGAGAGAATGGAGAAAAAAGTAACTAAGCACACCTCTCCACCACTCCTACTCCCACCCCTGTCCCAGATGATGACTGGAAAACCACACACAAGCAGCCTTGGGAAATGAACAGGAAATTTCCAAGCAGAGAAATAAAAATAGGGAATGATTCAAAGACACTGGGAAAAAATTGAGAAAAGTAGAAAATAAAAGGCAGTTTGAAACCTTACATTCTATATTCATAATTTGAAGATGATACCATAGTCAGTGCAAATTTATGGAATGTTTATAGAGAACATAATCACACCTGAGATGTTACTCTGATCTGGGTGGAGGATGCTTTAGGATGGAGAGAGAGTGTAGATCGAATGGAAATACTGGCAGTGGAAGAAATGGATCAGCGATCTATTTCACAGAATACTAGGTGTTATAACACGTATCTTCAATGATGTTTTCCCACTGGCTTTCCTAGAAGTGGGGATTTGGAGAACTAGGATGCTTCCATCTCGTGCTACCACTACCTTGAGCGCACGGCCTCGGATCAGAGCCAAAAGGCAAGAGAGAGCTATGCGATATTCCCAGAAGAGACATTAACAGCCAGGCGGAAGTGGTTTTCATCATTTCCTCCCACTTTCCATTAGATAGAATTGTTCATGTGATCCCAAGTTATTCGCAAAGAAGGCTTGCAAATATAATCTCACTGTGTGCCAAGGAAAATGAAACAGTTTGATGAATACCTAATCATTTTCTAACACACTCTACCCTTTTGATCACTAAATACCAATTTTGCTTGTCCTTTATTACATGTAATATACTAATTTCCTCCCCAAAGAGGAAAAATCAAAGTTCTTTCCAGTGACTGCATCAAGCTCAACGTGCTGTACATTTTGGTAAAGCACAGTCACTCTCCAACAGTTGAGCTATGATTTCTTTTATAGTGGCAACCTATTGACTAAATGAATAAGTTCTTAAGCTACCTCCCCCTGCATACACATACACATACACACACACACACACATACACACACACACACACCACTATACCCAATGGCAGAACACAGAAAGAATAAAATTTCCCATTTAGAAAGGGAAAGAATAGAAGACACACAGTGGACACTGTCTCATTACAATTCTGAAATCCCACTGGGAAGAATTTTTGAAGGTGTACTGCCTTGAGCATGGGGTTACCTCAATCAGGCACTAATTCATTTCCCTAGAAAGAATTGTTTTTTCTCTTTTCTCCATAGCCCCTTGATTTACCCATTTGGATACTCCTCTTAGTCCACTATTCTACCTGGCTACATTTGAAGTGAACATGGTTAGCAAAAATACCATGCTCATTAAAACTTGGGAGCTCAAAGTTTTATTATTATTATTCATTTTTTTGTTTTAAGTCTGAAACAGTCAAAGGCTTTAGTTCAAATTTGTGATTTTTTTTCCAATAAAATTCTATCAAACCAATAGACTATTGATATGTTTTACTGTTTACATGTACAGCTGTTCTACCTTATCTGCTGGTGTGTGAGCAAGACTAATGCCATCTTGGACAAATATTCCATGCTGAACCACTCTGTAACCGGAAGCCTTCTTGAATACAGCCCCCCACCCCCACACACATACATTCTTTCTGTCTAATCACTCCCTACATCGTTGGGGCATGTCTTTGATCTGCTCTAGAGTTATGGCCATGACACACAACTATTCTCAAATAATTCCTCCCAGGTAGTCTACCAGCACTGTCTCCCTAGCCCCTAGGATTATAAAAGCAGGCGTTACTGGAGATACAGCTGTGGAGATCTACTGTGGCCACCCAAGACATGCTTCTGTCTGTAAGTCCCTTTAAGAAACCATTTCTTGTCGAGCTGGATTTATCAACCTTTTTCTTCTGTCTCATAGCCCCTTCAGCCTTTGGAGATCCTTTTGCAGATACTTCCCTTTCACAGAACAGTGTGGAAGACCACCATTGGATGCCCAAAACCTCAGAGAGTACTAAACCCTATATATACTATGTTTTTTCCTATACATAAATACCTATGGTAAAGTTTAATTTATAAATCAGGCACAGTAAGATTACGATTAACAATCACTAATAATAAAACAATTATAACAATCTATTATAATAGACATTATATAAATGTGGTCTTTCTCATTCTCTCTCAAAATATCCTGTCATAGTGTAGTTGCCCTTCTTGTGATGGTCTGAAATGATAAAACACCTGTATGATGAGATAAAGTGAGGTGAATGATGCAGGCATTGTGAAAGAGCATTAGGCTGCTACTAATCATCTGACGGTAGGTCAGAAGGAAGAGCATCTGCTTCCCAATCGAGGTTGACCCTGGGTACCTGAAACCTTAGAAAGCAAAACTGCAGAAAAGGGGGGACCACTATACCAGTAATCACATAACCAAATTTGTTTTCCAGATGTAGTTCTTAAGTATCTTTATTTCACTACTTTTTACTAACATGGTTCTTTCTTGACTTAATCGTGACCACCTATTTAGGATAATGGGTGGAAAGGTTCTACATATACTTATTGATTTGAAAGATTTTATGTATTTATTTGAAAGAGAGAGAGACAGAGAACACACAGGAGTTGGGCAAGGGGGAGATGGAGAGAGAGAAGCAGACTCCCAGCTGAGTGCAGAGCCAGACTGGGGCTCCACCCCAGGACCCTAAGGTCATGACCTGAGCCAAAGTCAGACGCTTAACCAACTAAGCCACCCAGGTGCCCCTGATTTGAGTTTTGATTTATTTTATTCACCTAAGACACCTTACTAGTTTTTCATTGTTCAATCCTTTTAAAATACCATCACCAAAGGCTTGGGGTCTGTAAACAGTTGTTTTTGTTTGTTTGTTTGTTTTCTTCAACTTTACAAGGCACAGAATTTCCGGACTTTATTCTCCTTTATTCTTGCTTGCAAAATGGCCAATTAACTTTCAAGTTCCTCTCTTTGATGATAACACCTTGTTAAAAGTAGTCAATAATGTTCAAAATATACTAATTATTTGATTTTTTCCTCAATCATGTACCCCTACATTATCTAGTTGAATGGACACATAATCAGCTTTTCAAGTTACAGCATGTGTCAGTTTTACCAAATGTTTGCCTCTGCACAATATGGATCATCATTTTTCTAAATTTCAATGTCAGTTTTCTTGCTGTCCATCACCTAATCTCTAAACCTATATGAAATATTTTAGGTCTTTACTACGCAGCTGCCCTCACATAATACCACTTTATGAGTTAGGGTAAACTAAAGTATGCTCTGGTTAAAAATAAAGCAGAAATCTTATAAACATAGTACCAGCAAAGGATTTATTTCTTCCTTTTCTCACAGTCTGATGTGTATTGGGACTGTTTCTCTTTGGCAATTTACCTTCAAGCAAGTACCCAGGGATTCAGTCTCTTTTCATCTTGTGATGCTGATAATTTAAATTCACAGTCCTTAAAGAGTATCCAAAAAAGGTCCTGGAATAGTTCAAGAAGTACATATGTTATTTTCACCTACTTCCATTGGACAGAGGTAGGAGACCTGGATTCAACCCAGATGCAAGAATATGAAGTGATCCTATGTTTTGAGAAAGAAAAATTTGATGAGCATCTAGAACGTACGTGCAACATATCTCCAACAGTTATTTTTCAAAAATAGTAAAAAGGATCAAAATCTGTAGTCTGGAAAATACTTGCTAAAATTAATTACTTGAAAGACTGGCCCTCTCTACCCCTAACACATTATTATTAAAATTCTAAATAACAGAATAATGTCATTCTGTTCCAATTTCCTAAAAATAAAACTTTTTCTCATTTTTCCCAGTGACATCAATTTTCATTTCTTTCTACTTTTCTCTTTCAGAATTATCACTTGGCCTTATTGTTTAATTCATTCACTTGTATTTGGCAAAAGAAGATTCCACTTTTCCCCCATCTGTAAAACTTCACAGTTTACAATGAGCAGCTTTCTAAAGAGAAAACACACCTGTGTAACAGTTGATTCCTTAACCTCCTTTGTCCTTTTTCCTTCATTACAGGGAATACACTATTTTATGATAGTAGTAATCACTCCTCCTATTTGTCAAAACCAAAGAAAGTGCTGGACCACATTCAGGATCCAAGATTTTTTTGGAATATGAGAGTACTACCCTTTGGAGATGGTTGTTGGCTTTATCTCATCCACACTAAACTTTGACACACTAAACTTTGACATCTGGGAAACGCCAAGGGATGAGTTGCCAAATCAGTCATAATAAAGATTTTGAGATCTGAATCCCTGTCATTACTTAAGATAACAAGAGTGACTGTAAAGAGTATGAGTCTGTAATTTATTCTTAGTGCAAGGCCTTAGAGATATTCACAGAAATGGTGGCATCATTCTGGCTTTAAATATGCTCAATCTTTCTGGTGGTTTCTATAGCACATCTTAACCACCCTTCAAAGTCCTAGATTTTGGCTCCTGGAATGAAGTTTCATGCATTTCTGCCTTCTGAAGTTCTCAATTTTCTGGTAATGATCACACCAGCAGTCCCAAACCCTGCTTACTTGTAAGATGGCAGATACCCAACCACCAAGTCTCCACTGGTGACAGAGGGCTGAGAATTTGAATTAGGCCAATGGTGGTTGTACTGAATTCTTCTCTTTGGCCCCCAATTTTGTATGATTTTGTAAAGAATTTGAATTTCTGTAGATTGGTGTAAAACCTAATTTACAGTTTGATTTTACAAGGGGATTTTTAGATGTCTTCAATCTAGCAGACTCATGATTTTGAAATGCTTTGGTATAATCTGTTCTGAAACATTACATTTTCACCATAGCAACTTTAACTTAGGTGTTATCAACATAAGTTCTCTTTGACTTTCTAGTGTTATTCCAAGAGTCTTGATGACTTACTATTCTTTCTTAATGGTATATATATTTTTCCAACAGATTTCTTTTCCCCAACACATCGGAAATCATAGAAGTGTACTTTCAACTTAGGTCTAAAATTATGATTTTAATCTTAGGACCTAAAACCTAGAGAATGACTCCCAAAATGTAACAGTTATAAACCAAAAAGCACTGAGATTGAGTTTTTTAATTTGACAAAGAAACAGTCTAACAAATAATTTCAAATAATAAATTCTTTACTAACATTAAAAATAAATAAATGAAAAGTCCACACTACCCTGAGTCTAAGAAAACACATGAGTTTTTGGATACACAAGATGTTCATCAAAAATGAAAAGTCATAGGGTTTTTATTTTTATATTTCAAAGTAGAAGGTTTTATTTTTTTAATGTTTCCACTTTTGACTTTTATAACTCTTAACTCATGCGATGTATTTCATTACATCATTTTTTAGTGCAAGTAACTGAGACGTGTCTTCTGAGACTATGAAAACTTTTAAACCAAGTTTTATTAGAGATCATAATTTACTTAGTGCTCTACAATCTCCCATAATGATCCATATTCGTTTACACTAGCCAAGTGGATAGTGATTTTGCAAATTCAACTACATGTATCAATTTGTCTGCTAAGAATGGACTGACAAGGATAGTGAGAAATCCCCTCTCTAATTTCTACCTTGCCAGGTTAAGAACAACTGTGCTGGCACAGCACATTAGTTACACACTTTGGAGGCTTTTGCATCTGGGATTGAATGGCTGATATCAACAGCATTGGTGTTAAAAAAGACCTCTTTCCAAGCAAATTAACCTCACACTGGCTTCACTTTATTACTGTTAAATCAAAAAATACTGAAAGTGGCTTTTAATGGTTACATCTGCTGCATATTTAGAAGAATACTGATGTTGAAAGCAGTGTATTTCCTAGAGAAATACTTTGGCTGGGCAAGTGCGGGCAAGGCCTCAAAGTCAATGTTAATATTATTCTTTCAAGTGTTTTTAACGAATATAAACATGACCTTTTATTGACTCATTTAAGACTCTTAGTGGAAATCTTATAGTCCATGTTACAATAACTGATCTTTAGGGATTCAAGTGGGCAATTACTCAGCTAAATAAAGGGATTGCTTTTCTAATCTGCTCTTGTAATATTTAGTTAACATGTTCAAAACAAAGCACAGAGAGACATTATTTCTTGTTTCCTTTTTCTTAGGAGTCAGAAGGGACTATCAATGAGCTCCTGCAGTGCCATTATAAACTGGATTTTAGAAATGCATTATTTAGAAGTTCTGTACAAATCTCAGAATTGTGAAGCAGAGAAAAAGTTTAAAAAACACTGTTTTAATATTCAAATTGGCAGAGCAAATTTTTGAAGACACTGTGAGAAGGAACATATTTCCCCCATGATTTTAAGTTTATAATTAAAAGCTATGCTTCCTCTGTTCAATCAAGGAAGCATAAAATAATTTGAGAACAAAACTATTAGAGATATTCTTCGCGCATATCAGAGAAGCACATTCTTAGGACTGCAGGTATCAGTGCTGAATGTGAATATTTTTGTAACGAATATTCTGGAAACCTATCATCACTGTCACTGAAGATCCAGTATCAAATTAGAGATGTGACTTGGGTGAGAGGCTAGAGAGTTTTGGATTGTGTAGCTAGAGAAGCACCCAAAGCGGGAGGTTGTGAATATTTTTTTTTCTTTTTTTGTGTGTGTTTTTTTGTGTTTTTTTTTGTTTTGTTTTGTTTTTGTTTTTTTTGTGTGTGAATATTTTCTAACACCTGTTCAGAAGCACATACAATAAAATAAAGTTTCCTCAGGAAAACTCCAGACAGATGGCGATGGAGCTGAAACATCAAAATAGCAAGGGCACATGTGTATAAACAACTTGATTCCTGGGGTGGGTATTCACTCGGGGTTACAGTGGAAAATCTGGGAAGTGAATATTAGAGGATTTTCTCTCGGTAGTACAGGCTCCTGGAACCTACCTCTCATGTCCTCGGGGCTTGGGCCCCCCTCTCTTTTTAGATGTGCTCTCCTGGGAAATCTCATTCACCATTCACAAGTGTGGTTTTCACTTTGATCTATGAATGGATAACTTTCATACCCTTCTTCCGAGACTGACTCCTTTTCTGAACTCCAGACCAGGCCTTTGCTCTGGTGACTCACAGCACTTCTCCACCTCTGTCACTCCCTAGCACTCAGCTTTCAGTCCCTCCTGTAATCCCCAACTCCGAGGGTACCATAGCCACCTCCATAGGCACTTAAGTGGAAATCCTGGAAAAAAATTCAATGGGGAAAAAGGTCCAAAGACTTTTCTACAGAATTTTTTAAAAGTGATTTTTTGGGGGTAAATCATCAGGATATATTTGTGTAAGGTATTCAAAACTTGTGGACAGAGCAAGAGTATATGATAATATACACAGACTGACAAATATTAAATGAATGCACGTTAATCCCCACACAAAACCTGTTCTTGCAAGTCTTCACCCCAGTACAAACTCTTATGTTTGCTTCCCCAGGGCAAGGGCTGATGGGCACTTGACCTTTTTGGTTCGACAAAAAGCTGTTAAGCCAGACTTCTGCCTTCAGAAAGGATTTTCTAAATCCTTTTCTTTTTTAGCATTTCAAGAGCCAGGCCTGGAGGGCTCGGCTGAAAACATTCTTCCGTACCATAGGAAAGAAATAACTGAGTCTAAGGCTTTCTGTTCTGTGTTGGAAAATGATCATGGAGATTGGGGAAGAAAACAGAAGTGACAGGGAGCTAGGGAATTCCATATACAGGATTCCGAGCTCAGAATACTCACAGAAACTCAGGATTCACACCTACGCAAATTTTCTTGCAAATTTTCTTCCCTGGGGTTTCATCGGAGTGTGGGATAAGGCCTAAAATTAAGGCCTACTACTATGTGTGCCTTGATACATGGAAAAATGGAGAGGGACTAGAAGGGCCTAACCCCAACTTCCCTTCCCACTGTGGATGAAGTCCCCTAGCCAAACAACCTGCTTATCACAAGGACCAGGTGCATTTCCTGCTTATCTCTGACTGCAGGGCTTCGGTTTCCTGGCAGCTCCAGGTACTATTATTCAAATAAGCCAATTCTCTGTAGGAAACAGAGAGTACCTCACTCTCCACAAACTGCAAAGCCTGCCTCTCGTAGGCCCTGTTGCAGCCCCCATGTGGCCCTGTGCGATAGGTGATATTCTCTTCCAAACTATAAGTCTCTGGGACTAATAAACTGTTGTCCATCTCATCTACCCAGCATTAGGTGTCATGTGTTCAGCCATCTTCATAATCCTTGGAGGAGAATTCCTCCCTCTTCAACAGGATGAAGAGCTCGCAATTAAAACAGGGAGGCATATTAATCCTATACCAGGCTCTCGCGTTGCTTCTAAAATTATTTGTTAAATATATATATCTGATCATATTTTTCCCCAGCTTGAAACACTGGGATGGTGGCTTACTGATGCCTTTCAAATGGATTCCTAACAAAACTTAACATCTTCCATTTCCTGCCTCCATCTCTCTCCTTACTTATTTCACCATAGTATTTTGCTTTCTCTCTTTGCTTCAGCCACTCTGAGTTTTGTTTAAGTTGTTGTGGACACACCATTTTTCTCCCCTTCCAAGCCTTTGGATACAACCTTCCCTCTGCTTCCCCATCATGAGTAAATTAACATGTTCTTCTCATTCATAAATCAGATGAATTATTAATGGCTTGGGAAAGTCTTACTTTGAAGCATTAGACTAAGCCAAGCTCCTCTGTTAAGCACTATCAAAACTTCTAAACCTCCTTTATTTGATGTTAGTTTAGGGCTATGCTCTCCCCTCCAATCTCAAATTGTAAGACCATAAAACACGGGGCAGGGACTATGTCTTGTTCACTGCTATATTCTCAATGTTTTGTCTACAGTAAGTTCTCAATATTTGATATACATTGAATTATAATTGAAAGAATATATGATATCCTCTAAACAGAAGGGGAAATAAAATGACTGATGTTATAAATTTAGGAGCTCAGGGATAAGACCATCACCGACTACTTGATGACAAAAGCAAAGAACCACTAGGAAGCTGGCATCACAGGACTCGGAGCCAGAGCTACATTGCAATGTACTTCCCTACCTGTCTTGGCAAATCCAAATATATATTTTTTAAGATCTTATTTATTTATTTGACAGAGAGACAGAGCACAAGCAGGGGGAGTGGAAGGCAGAGGGAGAAGCAGACTCCCCACAGAACAGGGAGCCCTACATGGGGCTGGATCCCAGGACCCTGAGACCATGACCTGAGCCAAAGGCAGATGCTTAACCGACTGAGCCACCCAGGAGCCCCTCAAATATTTTTAACTAATACTTTTTCTGCAATCTCAATTTCTTTTCTCTTTTTGATATTGTTATTGGGAACATACACTGGGAGGAAAGGTTGCAAAATATTCCTGTTAACATGTCTCTCTGTTTTTTTTTTTTTTTCCCTTCAAGCTCTTCCCCTTTCTGCTTTCCATTCCCCTCCCCCTCCAGCCCCCAGAAGCCATTGAGTTAAATACTTCTCTACCCTCACTTTACGCAGGCACTGGCCTTTACTGCAAGTTTCTTTTCTGAGGAGAGAAGGATGTCAATTCTAGGTTACCATCTGTAAGTTATTATTTGTTATCCATTTGAAATACAATTGGCTAAAACATGTATTCGCATTGGCAGAGATTTAAAAACTTTGATTCCCCCTTTGGTTACTATTTAATGTACTGTCTTATCACTTTTAGATAGTATTGCTATATATGATACCTAATAATGTATTTTAATTGTCATTCATCAAAGTTTTGAACATTATAAGTTACATGTATAGTTCTTTTATTTTCACACACTAAAAAATCAACTCTTCATAAAAATTGGAAGGGATAAATAGGGCAAGAACTTCATAGCAATATTTTCACAATCCAGGCTATAAAACTTTCCAGACTATACATGTTAGTGGAAAGAAAGTTTGCACTTTCTAATTAAGATATTGGGGAAAAAACCTTTGAGCGCAATACAAACCCATATATACACAAAACCACCAAGGCTCTCCCGCTAATTAAATGGATAATAATTCTCTGTCTTATTCCAAATTCCCATATTGAGGTCAATATTATACATCTAAATCTTGCTAAAGAATCTTGTGCTTAATGGAAATCTGAGATGATACTCATATTTTTGCATGTATTATGAGGAAATTTTACTGATATCATCTGTTTGCTCATTAAGAACTGCCAAAATTATCTTTTTTCTTTGAGCAAACTGAAAACAAATGATTAGGGATCTTATGCCATAACCACACAAGACTCTTTTTTTTGTGCATGTAGTGTTTATTCCTTCAGATCCATAAATTTCTAAAACTGTGTCCCACATGCATAAATGCATTCTAAAAGGAAGAGGAATTTTTAAAATCCACAGTTATCTATGTGCATTCCATGCTGAATAATCACTGTTAGAACAACTTGTGTGTTTTAAAGCACTTGGACACCTAAAAAGTCTTGGCTTTTAAAATGATTAATATATGTGGAGCCATTTCCATCTAGGGTTGAACATGTGAAACAATCACTATTGTCTTTTTAAGTTGTAACACATTGTAAAGAACACAATGTATTATACACACCACAATAATAAGTCCAAGTTCCAGTTCTTCTTTATATTCCCTTTAAAGACCTTGCCCAACCTTTTTATCAGCTGAAATGACAAGGTATTGTATTTTTAAATTCTTTGAAAAAAATAATAGCAAAAGGGAAGAATAGAAGGAAAGGAACAAAATTTACTGAGGAGTCAAATTTTTTTTTTTTTTTACAGAAAGCGTTTTTAAATGGGAACTTTGCATATAAAGACTGTGTTTTGTTTGTTTGTTTGTTTTTAAATCATGATAAATGTACTCTTTAATCCCCATCCCCTCTTCCCCCCATAATCCCACCCACCTCCCTTCTGGTAATCATCAGCTTGTTCTCTATATTTAAGAGTCTGTTTTTTGGTTTGTCTCTCTTTTTTTTTTTCCCCTTTGCTTGTTTTTTCCTTAAAGTCCACATATGAATGAGATCATATGGTATTTGTCTTTCCCTGGCTGACTTATTGCGCTTAACATTATACTCTCTAGCTTCAACCATGTGGTTGCAAATGGCAAGATTTCACTCTTTTTTATGGCTGAAAAATATTCCATTGTGTATATATAAATATACATAAATATTTACATATATTTTATAAATATATATATAATATATAAAAAATATATATAAAAACACATCTTCTTTATTCATTCATCTATTGATGGACATTTGGGCTGCAACAAATTATTATTGAAAGAGGAGAAATAACAACCAACACCACAGAAACACAAATAATTATAACAGAATATAATGAAAACCTATATGACAACAAATTGGACAATTTAGAAAAAACAGATAAGTCCCTAGAAACATGTAACCTACCAAAACTGAAGCAGGAAGAAATAGAAAATTTGAACAGACTGATCACCAGCAATGAAATTCAATCAGTAATCAAAAAACTCCCAAAAAACAAAAGTCCAGGACCAGATGGCTTCATAGGTAAGTGCTACTGAACATTTAAAGAAGAGTTAATACCCATTCTTCTCAAACTATTCCAAAAAATAAAAGAGGAAGAAAAACTTCCAATTTCATTCTATGAGGCTAGTATCACCCTGGTACCAAAACCAGATAAGGACACCACAAAAACAGAGAACTACGGGCCAATACTCTCCTCAACAAAATATTAGCAAACCGAATCCAACAATATATTTTTAAAAAATCATACCCATGACCAAGTGGTATTTATTCCCAGGATGCAAGGGTGGTTTAATATTCACAAAACAATCGCTGTGATACATAACATCAATAAAAGGATAAAAACCATACGATCATTTCAATAGATGCAGAAAAAGCATTTGACGAAGTACAACATCTGTTCATGATAAAAACCTTCTGCAAAGTGGGTCTAGAGGGAACATACCTCAACATAATAAAGGCCTTATATGAAAAGCCCACAGCCAACACATTCAATGGGAAAAACTGAGAGCTTTTCCCCTAAGATCAGGAACAAGACAAAGATGTCCACTCTCACCACTTGTATTCACTTAGTACTGGGAGTCCTAGCTACAGCAATCAGACAATATAAAGAAATAAGAGGCATCCAGATTGGTAAGGAAGAAGTAAAACTCACCATTTGCAGATAATATGATTCTATACATAGAAAATTCTAAAGACTACCAAAAAATTGCTAGAACTAATCAATTCAGTAGAGCTGCACAATACGAAATCAATGTACAGAAATCTGTTGAATTCCCATACAATAAAAATGAAGCAGCAGAAACTGAAAAGAAGATAACAATCCCATTTACAGTTGCAACAAAAACAATAAATTATCTAGGAATAAATTTAACCAAAAAGGTGAAAGATCTGTACTCTGAAAATTACAAAACACCAATGAAAGAAATTCAAGATGATTCATAGAAATGGAAAGGCATACCATATTTATGGGTTGAAAGAACAAAGCAATTTACAGATTAATGCAATCCCTATCAAAATAACAACAGTATTTTTCAAAGAACTAGAATAAATAATCCTAAAATTTGTATGGAACCACAAAAAACCTCAAATAGCCAAAGCAATCTTGAAAAAGAAAAACAAAACAAAACAAAACTCACATTTCCAGAGTTCAAGTTATATTACAAAGTGGTAGAAATTAAAACAATATGGTATTGGCATAAAAATAGACACACAGATCAACGGAACAGAATAGGAAACCCAGAAATAAACCCACAATTATATAGTCAACTGATCTTCGACTTAGGAGGAATTAATATAATATGGGATACACAGTCTCTGGAACACATGGTGTTTGGAAAACTGGGCAGCCACGTGCAAAGGAATGAAACTAGATTACACCAAGATTTCATTCTTTTTTATGGCTGCCCAAAAAAATTAAATTTTGTTTATTTTTTTATACACAAAAATAAACTCAAAATGGATTAAAGACATAAATGTGAGACCTGAAACCATAAAAATCCTTGCAGAGAGCACAGGTAATAATCTCTCTGACACAGGCTATAGCAACATTTTTCTAGATATGTCTCCTGAGGCAAGGGAAATAAAAGCAAAAATAAACTATCAGTACTACCCCAAAATGAAAAGCTTCTGCACAGAGAAGGGAACAATCAACAAAGCTAAAAGGCAACCTACAGAATGGGAGAAGATATTTTCAAATAACATATCTGATAAAGGGTTAGTATCCAAAACATATAAAGAATTAATACAACTCAATGACCAGAAAAACAAATAATCAAATTTAAAAATGGGCAAAAGATCTGAACAGACATTTCTCCAAAGAAGACATCTAGGTGACCAACAGACACATGAAAAGATGCTCAACATCACTCATTAGCAGGGATGTGCAAATCAAAACTACAATGAGATAGCACCTCACACCTGTCAGCATGGCTAAAATCAAAAACATGAGAAACAAGTGTTGGTGAGGACGTGGAGAAAAAGGAACTCTCATGCACTGTTAGTGGAAATGCAAACTGGTGCAGTCACTGAGGAAAACACTATGGAAGTCCCTCAAAAAATTAAAAATAGAACTACCCTATGATCCAGGAATCTCATTACCGGGTATTCACGCCTGAAATTCAAAAACACTAATTCAAAGGCATACATGCGCTCCGATGTTTACTGTGGCACTATTTACAACAGCCAAACTATGAGGAGTCACATTTAAAATCAGTGTAAATGTACTTAAACTTAGAGCTCCTGACCTGACTTTTGTGGCCCTTGTCCAGTTATTCCTAGTATGATAGTTATTTTAGTACATGTCGGACTCTTTTTTGCAAGCAGGGTGTTTATTATATTCACATTTATACTTCTATATTATGTAATACTGTCTTCAGCACACAGGAGCTCCTCAATAATTATTTGTATTGAACTTGGTTTATGGATATTGCAAGTTTGAAGCTGTGGAATTCCCAATTTTCTGCTTCTCATATTGTGAGAGAAACAGAACAAGACTTTCCCATTCATCCCTTTAATTAAGGATATAATCAACTCTTGTTGCCAAAGGAGAATACCTGCTCCATACAGTGGTGATCTGGGGTTACCTTAAAAATGGAAACCAAATATTTTTGGAGATTTTTACCTTATGTTTAATAAAGGGACGTATGTAGAAGGCTATTCATTAGCTTATTTCCTAGAGGGTATATATGGTACAATGTCCTTTTTGGGTGATTAATATTAAAATATATTATGAACTATGTCATTTTATAAATCAAATTGACAGGTTAGTCAGACTCTCAAAATTATTTTATGTGGTTCATTTTAATATTAGTACAAAAAACAGTTTTCTTTTTAAAGATTTATTTATGTATTTTAGAGAGAGAGAGAGCAGGGTGGGAGGAGCAGAGGGAGAGAGAATCTCATGCATACTCACTCCTAAGCATGGAGTGCCCAATATGGGGCTCAGTGGGGAGCTTGATCTCATGACCCTAAGATCATGATCTGAGCCGAAACCAAAAGTCAGATGCTTAGCCGACAGAAACACCCAGGAGCCCCAGTAGAAAAAAAACAGAGTTTTAACGAAGAGTTTTAAATACAAATGTATTTAAAGAGCTTTCATTTACTGTTAAAAACTTACCAATTTTATAAATATTTTTAATGTGTTATAGAAATTTTTTAACATTTTTTAATGTTAAAGTTCACATTGTTATCATTTACAGGAAACTAATACTTTTAGTCTTTAAGCTTGATATCAAATGCTTTTAAAAAATAGTTATTCTTACTACTCCTAACTTCTAATTTTTACCAAATACAATATATTTAAGTTATATTCAAATTGTGTCATTAAGTACATCAAGATGTTGATGGATGAAATTGAAAGATTTTAGGATACTAAATAAGTGGCATATTTGGTTATGACAATAAATATTTGTAATATTATTGCTAAGGCATAAAGAATGCCATGAGAGCCCCCCCTTCAAAGTGAACAAGAATGATTCATGACTCTCCTAGGAAAATGCTCCTGAAAATAGTAATTCTTTTCTGGAAAGAGAAAAAAAAGAGTTTCCTTTCTTTTTCATTGCGTTCTTTTTCCCTTTTTAAGAAGTAGCTATAAAACAGTGAATAAGTTTAAGAGAACAAGTTAATTTAAGAAGAAAAAACAATTTAGGCTGAAACATTTTGAGTTGCCATCAAAAGTTTTCTAATTTACATTCTTTTTCCTTATTTGGTGACCCTCAGATTTAACTTTTAGAGCAAAATCTTGCAAAGATGGGAAGGTAGAAACAGAAATTACTACTGAAATCCTTTAAAAGTTAATAGAATTTATGTCTTTTTATAAGTAGCAATATTGTTTGATCTTCACATAGCATTTTCTGTTGGTTCTACGGAGTGTTTTCTTTTTTTCTTCTTCCTTTCCTTCCTGCCTCCCTCTCTTTTTCTTTCTTCTATGTTCATAAGCAATCTAACATATGACAGTTTCCACGCCACCTGTCTGGCTGCCTGTGGCGACACTGGTATGAGGGGCTGCAGTTGTCCCACCAACCGTGCAGAGACTGCAGGGACCCCATTTAGAGCTGTCAGGGCCACATTCCATCACTCCTGAAAACACCGGACATTTATTCTACCATCTTGGGCTATAAGATTCGCTCAGAGAGTTAAGTGGAAAAAAAAAAAACAAAACATGTTTTAGGTGTTTTTTCTTTTTTCTTTTATTTCACCTATGTTCAGCCATCAATCGAGAATACACTAGGAAGACTGGACCAGAAGAAATTCTGAGCAGCAGTTAATTTACCCATACCAGCTCATGCCTTTAGCTCTTTGTTGGGAGTGGGAGGCAGAGGCTTCTTTCCTGTGCTGCCTAGGAAGTCCCACATTCCTTTATGCAAAGTGAATCCCAGTGGACCCCAAGATAATCCTTCTGAGGAAGGCTGTGGTCTCAGACACCTGTGATGGTTAGTTACGTCTGCCAAGCCAAGACCCCTGATACGAGTAGTTGACCTTCTGTAGCTGCAGAACAGGGTGTTTGAATATGATATAAATCACCATAGATTTAATGAGAGTCTTCCTACCTCCAGCTCATATTTAAGCAAACACACAAAGAGAACAAATCTTCAAAAAGAGAAAATGCAAGATAGCTTCATACAGAAACATACTGGTCCTAGAAATTGCTAACCAGACAGACATCTTTCAAATTGTATTGGAAGCAGAAAACCTCAGATCTGTACAAACAAATGCAAAGATTACTAGATCAATAAAAATCCAGGTGATGGGAACACGCAAATTAAATCTGAACTGAGAATGTATGTGTAGCTGGGTGGGAGGGTGTGGGAGGGTGTGGGAGGGTGTGGGAGGGTGTGGGGGGGTGGAGTGGTGTGTGTGCCAGGGAATAACGGAGGAGATTTTACAGCTGGTTTTAAATGCCCCAGTGGGAAACAAATGACCACTGCATTAAAAAAAAAAAAAAAAAAGTGAAGGAAACAATGAAAAAAGATAATCCATAATGAAGACCAAAGAATGACCTTCTTTACATTTATCTAGCTAAGTATTCTGAATTTTCACTATTTCCTGAATGTGGAAGCATTGAAAGTTTAAAAGAGAACGACTATATACTTCTATTTTGTATTACCTATCTCTCTGCATGAAAATATTACCAAATACTACTCCATGAGCAAAACTGTACTAATATATGTATACATATAATCTTGTTTAGTATTTGTAAAGTCCTAATTTAAAGAACACCTGTTCATATATTTTTACCTATTAATGGGTTTTAATCATGATTTTTGTGCACTAAGTAGCCTGAACAGGTAAATAAGACCATTTTCAAGTTCTACACTAAACAACTGCTGTATATTCATTTTTTCCCCAACGGTGCCAAGTTACTGAATGGTGAAGGATGTTTATGAAAATCAGGCATATATCACATTAATGGTAGTGTTACCTATATTGCCAAAAAAAAAGTTATTTATAATTCCCTATGCACTATCATAGAATGCTGGATATTGGTTTACAGATCTTTTGTCTGTTGAGAAGAAACACGTTTGGTATTTACAGTAAATAGACTTCCATGCGTGTGTACATAATAATACAATATGAAGCGAAGGTGAGAAGATCCAAGCTTGGAGAAGCTGAAACAAAGAGAAGTTGTTCTGTGTGAGAAATGGAGCGATGTATACAGGTGATTTCACTGGGGAGTGCAATTCTGGACACAGAAAGCTAGGGCCTGTGAGCCTGGTGAGGGCAGAGGGCAAAAGAGTAATGGGGGCATTCAGAAAGTATTTGTAGGAGACGACATAACGTGCATGCGTGTACATGATGCCATGATGTGCATCTTTCCCTCTAGTCAGATAGTCATGATAATAATAGCCAATGTTTATGCAGCACTACTTATGTGCCAGATGCGGTCTGAAGAACTCACGTATATTTTATCATTTTAGTCATTAGTCATTAATCACATTAAACCTATTTAGTGAGTAAACGATTTCCATTAGACAAACGAGGAAACAGAGGAGGAAGCGGTGACATGATTTGTCCTACGTCACTCGACAAGTTGTACAGCCAGGATCCTAACCTAAGTTCTGGGATTGGTGGTCCTGACCTCGATGTCGTACTGGGTTTTCTTTTGGTAAAAGAAGAAAACTGCTATGGCTTGCTACAAGGTTGGTACATGATGGAATCAGAGGCTGTTTGCCCAGCCAAGGCATATCTTGGCATCAAGTTCATAATAATACGATGGAAAGATTTATAGATGAGCTCTTTGTGTTTTACTTGTTTAAGAAGTTTTATTCTGTGCCAAATGGCTTGATGTAACCTGAAAAACAATCAAACCACTGTTTCTCCTTAACAGCTCTAAACTTGCTCTTGGTTTAAGTATACTATGTCTTTGGAAAACTCATGGAGTATCTGCAACATGCATGTTTCAAAGCCGACACAATTTTTAGAGACAGTTGACTTTCTTATTGTGTTCCTTTTTCATTAAATAAACTCAGAGTGGATCATAAAGGTAGTGGGAACTAACCACTTTTATTACAGATTAATTGCTACGATGTTTATAATCTGTGGCTTTATTGACTTTAATCCTCATGATAGGTAAGAAATTGGAGATTATTTGTTTCTTTTATTAAACCATAATTAGCTCACTGAGTTTAGTCCACAAATACGTGCTGACATATACTTTCTTACTTTCCCTGCAGGTAATAAAGTAATTATATTCAGTTCTCTGCAATCATCTCTCTCTCAAATAAATGTCAGAACTTCAAGGTTAAACTCACAGATACTTATTCTGGAATAATGCTCTCTTAAAAAAAATAAAAGGACACTATAGGATTTTATAAGTAGATATGAAATCCTAAGGGTTTAGATTCCTGCAACTCTTTTTGTAGAGTTTTGTTTCTTTTTATCATTCTTTCTTCACCTCTCCCTTTTTCTATTAACAACCTGGCTAAATATGATATGATTCAGAAAAGTGAATTTATTATGATCATTCTCTTGGGAGACAGACTCTTTCATTACCAATCTGAGGGCCAGTGTCAATCAAGACCGACCTGCACAAGAGATGGAAATCAGGAGGAACATCGTTTTACAAGAAGCTGACCTCTGAATGGAGCCTATGTAGTTGGACGGCAGATGTTGTGAGTAAATCACTGGGATGTCTACCATCAGCCACCTGAGTATTTTTCAGTTCCCACAGAATAGCCATAAATTAGTAGGAGTGCTGAAAAGTCTGTCGACAATGTCGCATGCCTGGGGTGACCAGGCTTTCATCTTTTCTTAGATAAACAAAGTAAGGATCAATCTTAATATGATTAATAGGTTAAAGGGACTACTTTATTTCTTGACTTGGAAGATAAATGGAGACTACCTTTATTAAAACTTTATAACCAAAAGCTCCTATGTCCCATAACAATTTGTTAAATATCTCTTTATTCAAAATAATAGTTAAATAACTAAGATCTAGAGAATGAAATATTCCTTTAAAAGTCGGATTAGTTGCTCAAAGATAATACAAGTGATTTACCCGCAAATTTAAGCTCCACTTATAATGACAGTCCATTTTACTGAGGCCATCTAATTCCTGTTCAACGCTCTAAGGGTTTCCAGGCCTTAGGTGCATTTTCATTATTTCACAGGGAAAAAAATGGCATTCTTCTACCTTCTTATGACTATTAGGAGGTTATTTTCAATTTTTATAGTTCAAGACACACCTGTGCTGTTACCCATATAAATAAATTTAATATATTGCAGTTGTAAAATGGTTGGAATTTGGCTCCCAAGAGATTACCTAATACTAAATTTCAGAATTCGTTTACCAGAAGTTGCTGCTGCTTCATCCCTGCGGTCCTTGTCCCCTGCCCAAAGCCCCTAGACTTGTTCTACAGGGATTAGCCTCAAAGGCCCAATAATGACTTTAAATTATAGGCCCAGGAGCAGAAAATGGTTTCAGCCATCAAATTCACTTAATACTGGCCTTGCTTCTGTGCAGTGTTATGCTGCTCTCCAAGGCTGCCCTACCAATGAGCAATTCCCCCAGTGACAGAGAGAAAGATCTGCTCTTTGGTTAACAAAATTCTATATAATTTTGTCATTCTAGTTTTTGTGCTGTGATCTGCTTGGCAATGACCTTCCTTTCAACTCCCCATAACATTTTTCTTGGGTCTCTCTTACAGCACTTATTTTGCCTTGTATTGTAGTTATATTTTTACTTATTTTATTGAATCATTAAGCATTATAATCATAGAGGGAAAGCAGCATCTTTCTATCTTTTTCTGTACCCATTCCATAGCATGAATTAAATGTTTGTGACTTTCAACTGGTTTTTGCTTTGGTGGATGAGCCCAATTTGGGGAATTTCAGTTTGGGTAATTTTTTTAAAGGGGGTATTCTAAATAGACAGTTTCTTTTTTTTTTGCCTGCATATGATTATCTGATTCTCAGATTCTAAGGCTAACATTTTGAAAAAACAGCCTGATCCAAATTCATCTCAAGGTTTATATTCTATTACATTCTGTTCCTAAACACAGCAGTGATCTCATATCACATTGTTCCTATTTTAAGATTGTTCTAATGTTCATCCCAACAGTTTTGCAATAACCATGGTTATGTGTCATTGGACCAAGCAAGGAAAATACTGTAGGCTCAGGAGGGCAGCAGAATCCTGACGCCTCACAGATCAGGAATGAGTAGCTCCTCAACCATGAAAGGAGAACAGGTGCAGAATTAGCCCCTGAGAGAGGCATCTTGGTCTTACAGAAAGCTAAGAGTTCTTGGGGTCTAATTTGCCTCCCACTTCCTAAATAAAGTATAGCAAGATTAAACATGCCCTCTTTCTCATCTATAAAATGCAGACAGTAATACATACTTCACAAAGTTGCTGTTAAGGATTAAGTCAGGAAATATTCATTTAATCCATTTACTGAAGTTCTATCACATGGTATTCTCTGGTCAGAACATGTCTGGACCATTGTGATAAGTTATATGTTAAATCTGGGGCCACCTGGCACAGGTCCAGTGGGGACAGTGGAGGAAAACAACCATAATAAAGGAGGTATAAATAAGACAGCTGGAAATGTTAATCTTGTTAAAATAAATTGCTTAAAGAGAATGTAATAGAGATCATTTGGCTAGCTTCCAATTCTGGGTGATGTGTTCATTTAAAAAAATAACTTTATAATAGTGGGCATCTCCAAATAAAGCTTCATAAGTATGAATGGGTGTCTATCTATTGCCGATATTGCAGAAAGAGGATGTTGGAAATGAGTCCTAAAATGTCCCATGAATACGATTTTCTGTGATGGTGCTTCCCTACGCTGCAGTGCTTTCTAATACCAAAATCCAATTCTCCAGACCACAAGTGGGTATCCAACGATTCAATTCTGACAGTAACTGCCTGGATTTACTGCAGAGCTCACAGGTTAAGAGCTCAGTCCCACAAGACTGCCTCCACTTCACACAAGTCTAGGACCTCCTGTACTTCTGATCAAACTAGCTATAAACTGGTATTTCCATGAACTCCTGATCATGTTTAATAATTTGGAAGAATGGCTCCCGGAACTCAGGAAGGCACTTTATTATAATGGGTACAACTCAGGAAGAGCCACATGGAGGGGATGCATAGAGCTTCCATGACCTTTCTCAGCATGCCATCCTATTGGCCAGCTCTGTGTGTTCACCAACACAGAAGCCTGTCAAAGTCTGTTGTTTAGGGGTTTTTAATGGATGTTTTATCATGTAGGCATGAATGATTATTAACTCAATCTCCAGCCCCCTTCCCTTCCCAGAACCTGGGGGGATGGGGCTGAAAGTTCCAGGCTTCTAATCAAAGTTTGATCTTTCTGGCGATGAGCTCCCATCTTGAAGCTATCTAGGGTCCTACCAAAAGTTGTCCTGTTAGAACAAAACATGTTTCTATCACTCAGGAAATTTCATGGTATTTAGGGGCTCTGTGTCAGGAACCACCAGGCCTGTACAAACACACACACACACACACACACACACACACACACACACACACACACACACATGTTGTTATATAGTATACATGTTGTTAGAACAGGTCTAATGTTACATGTGTGAATGACTCTCACCTTGAATTACAGAAAATAACAATACCTAGTTGGATGCAACAGTAAAGAGGCAAAGAATCAGGAAATTCGTGTCTGTACCTACAAAGGCAAATGTGGATGACTGCATTTTCGTAAATACTGCAACATTTCTCATCTCATCTAATCTTACAACTTTGACACTCCTTCCTTAAAGAGGTGGGTCCTTGTTCCCTTCTTTTAAACCTGGTGGGAATTTTATGATTGCTCCAACCAAGAGTCAATGGAAGTGATACTATGTGACTTTTGAGGCTAGGTCATAAAAAGAATACAGCTTCTATGTAGCTTGCTCTTTTTGGCATGCTTACTCCTGACAGGCCAGCCACCACAGTGTGAGGAAGCTCAAACTAGCTTTTGTGGAAAGAACTATATAGAGAGGACCTGAGTCTTTCACTGGACGGCTAGCATCCACAAACTGGTAGATAATTCTAGCTCCTACCCTTCAGGATTTGCATTTTAGGCTTTGGCTATTTCTGAGTACAGAGAAGTCATCCCTGTTATGCCTTGTCTGAATCCTTGATCCTTGATCCATGAAGTCAATGCGTATAATAAATAGTTATTTTAAACCACTAAGTTTTGGAGTAATCTGTTACCTAGCCATATAGATTAGGGATCTCAAAAGAAACAGAATGATAGAACTAGATAGATAAACAGACAGACAGACAGACAGTTGAGGAGATCATTGAAGGAATGGACTCATGTGCTTATGGAGGCTAGGAAGTCCCACAATCTACCATCTTCAAGCTAGAGACCCAGGAAAGCTAGTGATATAATTCAGTCTAAATCTGAAGAACCAAGAGCCAGGTGGGGGCCACTGGTGTAAGTCCCAGAGTTTGAAGGCCCAAAAACTGGGAGCTCCGCTGTTCAAGGGAAGAAGATAGTGTCCCAGCTCAGGAAGAGAAAAAATTAACCCTTCTTCCACCCTTCTGTTCTCTTCAGGCCACAGGATTAGAGGATGCCTGTCCACATTGGTGAAGGCAATTTTCTTTACTCAGCCTACTAATCCAAATACTAATCCCTTTCAGAAATATTCTCACAGACATACCCATGTTTTACCAGCTATCTGGTCATTCTTTAGCCCAGTCAAGATAACACATAAAATTAGCTATCACAAGCTCACCCCTTAACAACTTGACACGTATACACATCTCTTTAAATATTAATCTCCAAATAAAGACAATAACAAGGTCTTAATTCAGCCTAACATGACAACTATGCCCCGTGTAACCAAAAATGCATTAATCACTTCCCTAGAAGAAGTAAAGGCCTTGAAGATGTTTACTGTTCTCCCGATATCTGATAACTTGAAATCTATGATGTAAAGTTCGCAATACTTAAATACTGATACAAAGTCAATACATTTTATATTTTGTAATGAAGGAATAAGAGAAAAGACAACAAATTTATTTACCTAGTATATACGTATACATTCACAAACATATTCATAACAAAATAAGGAGGAAATAAGTCAATTATAGTTCTCCTTTCTACAACTCCTCAGCTGGTATTTATAACTAACTTCTGCTACTATCCATCTGTATACCTTCTGCCTTCAGCAAGTACTTCAGCTTGTTTTGCTTCTTTATTTGACGAGATAACCCAAATCTTCATTCCTAAAGGATCTGGGCCGTTGCTAATCTTTCCTGGATTGAGTTGTTGTAGTTTCCATTGACCTTAATCATAAGGCATAGTAATACTAAAAGATACCCCCAAGGACCTGTATTCCAGACATAATCATCCTTGCACTGTAGAACAGTTCAATTTCCCCTTGGTAGCCAGATCAATCACCCTTGCCAGCACAATAACTCCCTTCCTTGCCTGTTGATTCAGAGGCATGAGGAAGCAAAAGTGTCCGAGAGGCAGTTTTAACCTCCAGTTCAGTAGAATCATTGTGTCTCCTGGTGGAAGCACTTCTCCTTCTGGAACTAAGACCTCTAGGCCAGCAGAGAATAACGTCAGGAGAAGAGGAAAAATTTGCTGTTGGTTGTTACGAGTAATAATGGCTCATTAGGGGTAATAATGGGTAAAAGGAATAGTAACAAGAATAGCTTCCAGTTCAATGGAATCATTGTTGTCTCCTGGTAGAAGCACTTCTCCCTATAGTAGTAAGACCTCTTGGCCAGCAGAGAATAAAGTTAGGAGAAGAGAAAGAAAAATTTTGCTAGTGGGTCATGAGGGGTAATACTCCCCTTATTTCAAGGACCTGTGAGTCCTGACTATCAGAGAAGTAGCACATTATATTTGATGCTGGTTCAGAGCATATACAGCCTTCTGAGAACCTTGCCCTAGCCCTGCAAAGTATTTCCACCCAGCAGGCACTGTAAATGAATCTTCAAAAGACCATTCCACCATTCTGTCAAGCCAGCTGCTTCAGGACAATGAAAAATACAGTAAGACCAGTGAATTTCACGAGCATATGCCCATTCCCATACTTCTTTTACTATGAAATGAGTTTCTTGATCTGGAACAATTCTGTATAGGATACCATGATAGTGGATGAGGCATTCTCTAAGTCCATGGATGGTAGTTTTGGCAAAAATATTGTGGGCAGGGAAAGTGAATTCATATCCAGATGGTCTATTCCAACAAGGACAAAATGCCACCATTCAGGGTGGCAGTGATCCAATGTAATCAACCTGCCACCTGGTAGCTGGGGAATGGCTCATACTGAGTGCTAAGTGTTGGTCTCTGCTGCTGGCAGATTGGGCACACGGTGATGGTTAGCCAAATCAGCCTTAGTGAGCATAAAATCCATGTTGCTGAGTTACCCTACATAACTGGTACCACAAGTTAACCATAAGGAGATATTACCCAGGTATCTTAAGAAAAGGAATAATTATATAAATTTAAAAACTACTTTAGAGAGAAAACAGGGTGAAGTGACTAAATAATTATCAGCTTATCATTTGTATAATATGTCTTGGGAACTGGGGAAGAAGAGGAGGTCAACATTAACAGCATTCATTCATTCATTCATTCAATCAATCAACATTCACTAATTTATTCAATATACTTAAGCACAAATACATATCTAATTGCATGGCTCTAACCACTGGAGACACTGGAGCACAAAACAGACAAAACATATTTTTTCACAGATAGCAGAGGATCATGTCCTTAAATACAGTAATCACAGAAGCATCATTAAGGAGATGGACTTTGAAGTGTTTGAGGAAAGCTTTATGGATATCTATAGGTGAAGACGATATATTCTAGGCACAAGGAATGGCAAATGATAAGAGGAAAAAATATAACTGGTGAATGGGGCTTGAATGGAGGGAGCAAGAGCCAGAATGGGAGCAGATGGTATCAGGGAACTAAGGCAGGGGACAGGCAAGGTACCCTCTCATTGGTAAAGTTTAGGTTTATACTGAGTGAAGACTGGTTTTGAGAAGACTGACATGACTGGATTTATGTTTAATAGGCAAATTTGGCAACAATGTTGGGAACAGACTTGGCAGTGGGAGAGGTGAGTAGGAGGGAGTATAGAAGAAAGAAGACAAGTTTGGAGGCTATTGTGGTCGGTGGTTAAAATGAGATAAACAGAAGGATTTGTTTGTTTTTTGAGGAGGGAAAAATAATATCATGTCTATATATTGAAATTTTTATGAAGATCCAGTAGATTCAGTAAAAAGGTAAATACTGAAAATGTTGGAGGTAGAGAATTCTATAGCCATGTCCTTGTAGATGGAAGGGAATGATGTGTAATGTAGAAATGAAGGGAATTTGTCCTCAGGTAGGGACATAAACAGTTCATCTACGGTAATGACAGAAAGGCAGAACGTAAGGATACAAATCTAGAAAAGGGATATATTTCGGGGTGAAAATCAGTGGAACTTCCCTCCTGATAGTTCAACCTTCTTAGTGATGGAAGCAAGATCATCAGTTGAGAAAGGAAATGGAAAGGAAGCATAATGAGTTATAATAAATGGTGGATGATGTAATGAAGTTTAAAAAAAAAAAAGTAGAATTACCAGTCAGGAAAAAGGCCCTCTCCAGGTTAATGGTCACAAACTTAAAGTAAGATGATTCACTATCAATTGTGTATTTTTTTTACAGCCATAATCAGCTGTGTAGGTATAGGCATGGAGAAAGAAAAAAGTTGTGTGATTATTTTTTAACCAAATGAAGATGGGAGAACATGAGATGTGAGGAAGTTAGGCTTTTTGCAAGAGAAGGATTACAATGACTGCATGGAATACAAAATGAATTAGAAGATATAAAGGAAGCTGAGGGAAAGGAAAATGGTAGTGGTATCATGAATTGAAGATCTAAGCCAGAGAAATGAGAAGCAGAATCACTACTGATATTAAAATTGCTTAGAAATGTTACAGGAGTCATTTTGGTATGGTATGAGTGTACTATCAGTGTTTTCCAGAGAAATGGAACCAACAGGATATATATGGAGAGAGAGACAGAAAGAGATTTATTATAGGGTATTGGCTGATGGGATCATGGAAGCTAAGAAGTCCTAGGATTTGCTATCGGCAAGCTGGAAGTTCCAGAAAGTTGGTGTTATAGTTTCAATCCAAACTCAAATCCCTGAGAACCAAGGGAGCCAAGAGTATAAGTATCAGTCTGAGCCCAAAGGCCTGAGAACCAGGGGCACTGATGTCGAGGGGTAGGAGAAGACAGACGTCCTAGCTCAATCAGAGAACGATTTTGCCCTTCCTCTGCCTTTCTGTTCTATTCAGACCCTCATTGGATTGGAGGAAGATAATCTCCTTTACTCAGTCTACAGATTCAGATGCTAATATCTTCCTGAAATATCCTTAAAGAGACACCCAGAAATGTTTCACCAAGTATGTGAGCATCCCTTAGTTCATCTAATTTGACACACAGAATGAACCATCACAGACATTAAGCCAGAAGTTAAAATCTTCAAAGAATTAGGAATGTAACCAAGAGATCATTCATTTCTAATGTTCCAGAGAAGAGATTTGGGTGTTCTTGTGTGAAAGGAAGAGAAGTTTTGTGTGTGTTTAGGGAGAGGGTGGAAGGTAGAGTTCAGCATTTAAGAGATAAAAAGAGAAAAAAAGGAAAGAGAATACAGGTGCAGTGCTGTGTGGTGGAAAGGCCAGAGAGGAACTAGGTTGGCACTGGGTTGGCCAACAGGGGTTTTCAGGAACATTTATTTATTTGAGAGCGAGATATCACATGTGCGCACACAAGTGTGCGTAAGTGGGAGGAGGGGCAGAGGGAGAGAGAGTCTCAAGCAGACTCCACGCTGAGTGCAGAGTCTGACAAGGGGCTTGATCCCAGGACCCTGGGAGCATGATCTGAGCCGAAATCAAGAGTCAGACACTCAATGAACTGAGCCACCTAGGCGCCCCATGAATATTTTTTTTTAAGTTATTAATATTATGTTGTAGAATCTTGTGAAGTGACTCTGTTCCACATTTTCATTGGTAGAAGAGTGAAAAGAGACTAACAGAAGAACTCAGGAAGTAGAGAAGGACAAGAAAATATAAATTCAGAGAAAATGTGAGAAGTGCTTTGGAGATCCCCAGGTTGGGAATCTGGAGAGCCCTGAGTGCATGGTGTTTCAGCCAAGTTCCTTATCAGGAGACCGGGAGCAGACAGGTTCAGATATCTTCTGGTCTATGTCTTTATCTATCCATGTTGCCGTTTACCTATAGCAGTGCTTCTTAACTGTTGTTTTTAAATTTTTTTTTTAATAATCACATCCCTAAGGAACCTTTGTAGATAATTTTTTTCCTAACTCTCCCCCACCTTCACCCCATAAAATTGTAATTTTAACACCACAGATATACAGAGTATCTGTTTATGTACTGTAGTCCTTTGGAGGGCCATAAACCACTGTAGTATCTAATTTTTTTCACTCTCCCCAAGAACCAATTTTTGCCCCCTTAGGAGGTAATATCAGCCCTATTGAGCCCACATGATCTAGAGATGTAAATTTCCATATGCTGAATTTCTTGTCTAGTGTGCTTTTTCTGTAACTGTGTTCTCCTGCTCAAGGAAAACTTACTGCTTTCTAGAAAGATTTCTTTAGGGAATATAATCTGTTATGTGTATTCCTATCTCAAAACCTATCCTGCCATATGATTTTTTTCTTTGTAACTATCTCCAACAAAGAGTAGATTTTCCTCCCAGATTTTCCAAAACAATTTAATTCCTTATTAGTGTAGTTGATTCATGAACACTTAAGCAAATCTGTACTTTCCTTAGGGGCCCAGGGACATGTTAAATGGTTTTGTATCATCATAGTCTAATCCTAAGTAATAAAACATGATCCAGGAACAGCTGGTTAAATGACTTGGCCTCCCAGTACACATTTCAATTTTTCTAAGACCATAAATCTACAATCATTTGTAGCAAACATTCTCTCCATTCACACCAGATGTGGGTAGAGGAATAGGAGGAGGATGAAGGAAGGAGGTAAGGAAATAATTGTATAACAGCCTCATTCAAAACTTGAATTTCCAAATTCTATGTACAATAGAATTTGTATGATTAGGGTAAGAATTTCTACCTGGTTTTTAAACAAATACAGTAAGACCATTTCACCTAATCTTAAACATTTATAAGTTTTTGTTACATATATAACATATTACTTTGATCTTGGACCTCCCAGTATTGAGAATTGCAAGAAAATAAATTACTCTTGTGTTATATTCTGTTACGGCAACCCTAGCACAAACACACATGCACATATGTTGCATATATTGTGTAACAACTGTATGTTGTATGATGTATATAACCTGTGTGTGTGTGTGTGTGTGTATATATATATATATACACACACACATATATATAACTGTATATAATTTCATATATTGTATAATAATTGTATATTGCATAACAATATATGTAACATGCCATATGCACAGATTAGTCTACTTGGGCTGTCATAACAAAATACCACACACTAAGTGGCTTAAACAGCAGAAATTTATTTTCTCAGTTCTGGAGGCTGGAAAATCCAAATCCAAGATGAAGGTTTTGGCAGGTTTGGTTTCTGCAGAGGTCTGATGAAGGCCATCTCTTAACAGTGTGTCTGGCCTTTCTTTTCACACAAAGATCCTAGAAGGCTCTCTCTCTTCTTATAAGGATAACAGTCACACTGTATTAGGGATGTACCTTTATGATCTCATTTAACTTTCATTGCTGCCTTAAAGGTCCTATCTCCAAATACAGTTACCTTGGGGGTTAGGCCTTCAACATATGAATTTTAGGGGGGACACAATTCAGTCTAAAACATTTTAAAATTAATTAATGGAAAACAATAGCACATTTAGTCACTATGAGTTTGGCTCTACATATACACCTTATTTAGATACATATATAGACATAGATTTTTAGACTCTAAAAATGGTAAAATAACTTCATATACAAGAATTATAATATCATTTTGTACCTGTAATGTGCATCAAATACACATCAGAAGATGTCTTCTATTAAAAGGACTACTAAAAAGATGTAGTAATATGCCATACTATCATTCTGTCTAGGATGAAGGACGATTTTTCCTAAGGTGAGCAGGAATTTAAGAGGAAAGCAGGAATTTGTGATACGTTGTACATCTTCCCTCTTTCTCCACTGCTTACCTTCTGGTCAGAGATACTGCTGAAGAGAAGCATACACTTTTTCTGGATATTAGCAGGGGAACTGAGTTTTAGGAAGCACTTGTAGTCACCTATTCCCTATTTTAGCGCTTGAACTTTTCCTTTTGAAAATCAGTATACCCAGAGTGAATAATTTACTTCTGTTTCTCCTGTCTAAAACATTAAATACTTGCACAAAATGCCTGCATGACAGCAATATAGAGTGTTAAACCAATCCAGATGTTTAGATCTTTTTATATTTGATTTGACTTAAAATAAAACTTAGGTAGCATAAACCTGGCCTTAAACATAGCTATACATTCCATTCATTACCCATTGCTCTCCCAACCTGCTTCTCACAAAATGACATCACACTACACACATTAAATAGCAATTTGGGGTTTTTTCCCCTCTCTAAACAATATCTTGTAGCTACTGGCTTTTTGGGTCAGTATCTAAAGATCTAAACAATTAAAATATATATATTATATATATTAACTGTATAATATGAATATTGAGTTATTTGTTCAGTATTTCTAATGATGGCCATTACTGTTTCCAGTTTTTGTCACTCCAAGTAATGCTGCAATGAATTCTAATACATTCTTATTAGTAATACACTCTTATTTACTGCCGCATTTATTTCAGAAGGGCAAAGTCTTAGGAGTTAGTTAGACTGCTATATTAAGGTGTATGCATATTTTACATTTTATTAGAGCTGCCCAATGTCCTTCAACAAATACATCAGCAAATTTTACATACGCTTACACCAGTAGTTTTTAAGATTATCAGTCTCTTCCACCTCACCTTTAATTTGATAGTATTGTTTTATTTTATTATTTGTTAATGTTAACTTTTTTAATTAAAAAAATTTATTGTGAAACATATCATGCATAAAAAAGAACATATGACAGAAGTATATTTTAAAGGCTAATAAGGTGAACATCATGTTCACTGCCCAGATGAAGCAAGAGAGCATTGTTGTGAGCTTAGTCCCCTGTGTGTCCCCTCCTCTCTGTCCCTAACAGATGTGAACTCAAACTTGAATTTTTAGCTAATCATTCTTGCTTCATTTTTTTAGATGGTTTTGTTGGTCGGGGTTCTCTAGAGAAACAAAAATAATACAGTATACATAAATATAGAAAAAGATTTATTATAAAGAACTGGTCCATATGATTACGGATGATGGCAAATCTCCTAATCAAGGGTGTTTCCAAGTTGTGGACCCAGAAAAGCCAACAGTATAGTCCTGTCAAGTCCGAAGGTTGGAGAACCAGGAAAGCGAAGGGGTGTAGCTGCACTTCATACAGCAGCAGGCTTGAAACCCAAAAAGGTTGTTTCGGTTTGAGTTCAAAGGGCGGAATAAAGGTGAAGTCCCAGCTCATAGATCATCAGACAGGAAGAATTACCTCTTGGTCAGCCTTTTTGTTTTTTAGGACTTCAACCGATCTGATGAGGTCTACTTATATTAAGGAGGGCAATCTGTTTTATGCAGACTGTTATCTCAATGTTTTCAACTTCAGTGAGTTATAAAGGACATAAATCATGGTGTATGTTTAAGGCATACGACATATTAATTTGATACTCATATATAGCAAAATGATACCACCATAGTGTCAGGTAATATCTCCTTCATGCCACTTAATTATCATTTATTTGTGATGAGAACATTTAACATTTAGTTTCTCAGCAACTTCCCAGTATGCAATACAGTAGTATTAACTAAAATTACCGTGCTGTACATAAGATCCTCAGAACTCGTTTGTCTTATAACTGGAATTTGTACCTTTTGACCAACCCTACCCAATGTGGCCAGCCCTCTTGTTGCCCCATTCTACACTCTGTTTATATGAGTTCAGCTTTCTTACATTCCACATATAAGTGATATTATAAAGTATTTGTTTTTCTCTGACTTATTTCACTTGGTGTAATAACCTCAAGGTCTGTCCATCTTGTCAGAAATGGCAGAAATTCCTTCTTTCTTAGGGCTAAATAAAATTCCATTATATATCTATAACTCTCTCTGTCTATATACATACAGATATGTATGTCACACCTTCTTTATCCATTTATCTGCGGACACTTAGGTTGTTTCCATGTCTTGGTTATTGTGAATAATGCTGCAATAATCAACTGTCTAAATAATGGATAAAACAGCATCCAGTCATACTGGCATTTTCATTTCCAAGCTGCATATGGTTTCATAGATATATTGTCCCTTTTATTTTTATCTTCTGCTAAAACCATTAGTTATAAACCTATTTTCCCTTTGAAGTATCTGCAGATTTTTATTATGTGGTAAATGCATAAATACATACATATTTAGATATGTTTATGTACTTCAATTATTCTACCAATTCACCTGTGGTACAGTGGATATGTATGTGTATGTGTTTGTCCAACACTGTTTTGATTACAGCATCCCTATATCAACTTTTAATGATTATGATTTAATGCCTTATAATAAAATAGGCTTCCACTGACAAAATGAAGTGAAAAAAGTAATTATCTTATCTGGATGATTTGTTAAAAATATGCTCATTGGTAGCCTTAATTCTCTATGTAACTAATTCAATGATCCAGATCTTGAATGGTGGTGATATATTCAGGATAAATGGGGAACTCCTTTCCTTCAGCATTATAATATGATGCCATCGTGCAAACTGCTACAAACAGTTTTGCAAATATAGTCTTATAAAATGCAATTTGAAATAGGCTCAGTTAGGCTAAGAAAATATCCTTCTATTATGACACAGTACAAATTTCTGGTTTACAATTTAACTAAATTTGTGTAATACAAGTATGTTCATGACAAAATAAACTTTGAAAACCAAAGATCCATTTCAGCATGACAGAAAAAGGAACTCTCTTCCTTTTTTGTACAGAGCAGCTGTCATGTCAGAGGAACCTTGTTTTGGTGGGAAATTTGATGATGGCTTAAAAAACCTTGAAGTTTCCGAAGCAATTTAAATATGATCTTTAATGACTTTGGAGTGGATTAGCCCTTGACCTTTCTGTTCCCATGGTATTTTTCCCATCTAGCTTTGACATATGTAACAGAAAATTGTGCTCTTCAGATCACTTTGAAACTTCCAATTATGTCAAGAGGCTTAACTTGATTTTTGATTGAGTTATAATGGTAAGAGCTGATCTCTAGAGGGGGTAACAAATGCAAATCAGTGCTCTTTGGGACCCTATGTTATTAGCTGTAATTTTCTTAACACTAAAAGGAGACATTTAAAAATAATAAAGTTAGGGTATGATTTTGTTTATATGATTTTGAAAAAAAAATTTCTAAAAAAGTCTAAATTAGATTATTTGATTTGCTATTCCTACGTCAGTTTTCATCACTGCCCATTTACTTTTAAAATCCATACAAAAACTCTGCAAAATACATGTATTATAAATATCATAATACCCAGAGATAAAAAACTTATACAACTTAATTTGAGAACATTTAATTTTAAAATAAACAAATTTCCAAAATGAGTAACAGGAAAATCATATTAAAACTTGAGTAATTAACAAATGAAATCTTACACATCAGTTTCAAATGCAAATAAAGAGAAAGGAAGCAAATACACAAAGTAAATTGAGACATGGAAGAAGAAGTGTTGAAAACCTCCAGATGGTAAACAGAAACAACAAAAATGACCACTAAAGTACTCTGTGCTTTAAAGAGGATAATATTAGATTTATGTGAACATTGCTGAAGAGGGGAAAGAACCACATATTTTATAATTTATTTATGTAAGCATACATAGGAAGAGAGTATAGATAATGAAAAATGGACAACTCATATTAAGAAGGTGGAATTTGAAGATATTGATGATGAAGAGAAAATTTCATTTGTTTATAACTCTTTTTAAAAAAGATTTATTTATTTTAGAGAGAGAGAAAGCGTGTACACACACGAGCTGGAGGAGGGGCAGAGGGAGAGAATCTTCCAAGCATACTCCCCACTGACTACAGAGCCCTACACAGGCTCAATCCCAGGACCCATGAGATCAGGACCTGAGCCAAAACCAGGAGTTGGGAGCTTAACTGACTGAGCCACCAATGCGCCCCTGTTTATAATTCTTAAATGTAATTCTAAATGAAGCACAAGTCAGAAGGAAGATTTGCTGTCTTTACTGTGAATGAGGAAACTAGCTTTTAAAAATCTGCTTTTAACCAAGTAAAATTCTGTTACGTCATGATATTATTTGATTTTAATTCTTATGTCCTAGGAATATAGGCCCTTACCTCACTTATGGGATATACAATGAGGATGTTAAATTAGTGCATAACAATTTCTTCTAGTTACATTTACATTTGTTTAATTTCTCTACAAATTCTTACATTCAAAGATAAGAAGTGACATGGGTTGAACTATATCCTGCAAAAATTCATACATTGAAGTCCTAACCACTAGTACCTCAGCACCTGAGCTTATTTGGAAATAGGGTTTTTGCAGATGTAATTATCATAAGCTAAGGTGAGGTCACATTGGAGTAGGGTGGGCCCCTATTTCAATCTGAGTGGTGTGCCTATAAAGGAATACCCTGTGAAGAGACAAACACATGGAGAATGTCATGTGAACATGAAAGCAGACATTAGGATGATGTGTCTATAAGTCAAGTAACACTAAAGATAACCAGCAAACCACCAGAAGCTAGGTAGAGAGGCTTGGAACATGCCCTCTCTCACGGCCTTCTAAAGGAACCAAGCCAGCTGACACTTTGATCCTGGAATTCTAGACTCCAAAACTGTGAGGAGATACCTTTCTCTTGTTTAAGCCACTTAGTTTGGGGTACTTAGTTACAGCTGCTCTGGCAACTAATACAATAAGCATCCATTAATCCTTCTAATTTTTTTTATGACACAGTTAAAACCAATGAAATAGAGATAAATAGGGAGTATGCCAGTAAACTTATAATGAAGAAAGCCTGAGTTATAGTGCCAGCATCAGATAAGAAGACTAGCACAATTTAAGCAAAAGTATTTACCAAGAGATTTGCAAAAAAAGAAAAAAAAAAGAAAAGATAACTACATGTTATAATTAAGGACAAACGTTGTGATCACCCTGGGCTATTAATCAAAATTTCATTAATTCAATAACAAATATGTACCATTTCTTATTCTGCTAATATATGGTTTTTCTGTTCATTCATTACCTATGTATCTATCTATCCATCTATCCACCTCTCTATCTTTAGATACACCATTCATTTGGTGGCAATAAAAATTCTGCTAAAAATTAGTGCACTGGATATGTCATGGATATATTACTCCAGTTTAAGACTTTAGGCATACAAATAACTCGTTTCAAATGTGGGATCTTTCACCCTGTCCCTTTCTTCTGCTGCAGCTCATTACTGGAAGTGGTTTTAGATAAGATGAAAACAGAGAAAGAGACTAATGACATCATGATCCATTAAAATTTCAATAAAAGCTACTATAATTTACCTCACCTAAATCATTCAAAAGATTGATTGACATACTCTACAAGTCAATTTATTCATGGAGATCTACAATTGCTGAATTGTCTAGGATACTAAGCTATTCATTAAAATACCTGAACATTCCTGCTCACCCACAGAGCTGTATTCTAATCAAGAGTCAGGTGTTTGTTCCCTGAGCCTGTTTATCCCAATTTAAATTACAGAATTCAGTCATTATGCTGCAAACCAATGAAATATGACTACAAACAGGGGAAAAAAAAAGATGTGGTGTCCACTAACAATAGAATGCTCTGGAAAATCTTGATAAAGACAAAGCAATCAAAAAACTGCTGTCAGATTTAGTGTGCTTGAAACAGCTATTAAAGGTTAAAAGAAAAACTTCTAAAATGTAGAATTACTATTCACTCAGACAGCCTTGTAAGTATCTTTAACTTCTTAATCTTTTTAACACATTTGGAAGTAAAAAATCATAGCTCATTATGGGTACGCTTTATGTAAAAAACCATGATAAACTTCAGTTTAAGGGACCATACTCAAAGAAGAGGATTGGCTCTCCATCACACAATTGGAAAGTTAACACATATGTTTATGTTTTACAGTAAAACAAGATGTATAGATTTTATATGAATTTGTTTAAAAGTTCCCTACTTAAAATATTTTAATTAACCAACTAACCTACTAATTCTGACCTAGTCAGACGGGAGATGTCAAAAATTTTGTCTTCAATCTAAAATGATCTGCACTGACAGAAAAGTGGATGAGGTCAAATGACTGAGAATCCAGATCTTGCTGCGAAGGCTAAGAGATGAAAAATATGAAAATAAACATGAGTGAAGGAATAACAGGGAGGGAATCCTGCAAAAGAAAATTTCTGCATGGACAGTATTATTTCTTGTTGACTAAAACTGTTCATCTAAAGTTAAATATTAAGGGCGTAATTAAGCTATTACAAAGTAAAATTAATCATATTTGGCAGAGACCAAAATGACTGACTGAGGTGAAAAAGAACAACGGCATATGATAGTTCTGAAAGAGGACAGAATCTGGTTCAGAGCTCATACTCTTAACCATTCTGCCATGCTGTCTTATCAACAAATGCCATTAGGAAAATGACACAATATTTATACCAGTGAAGAGGTTTCATAGGTACTTATAAAATGAGATGTTTGTTTTATATCCTATCCACTGTGTCAATTCTTTGTTTTCCTTCTGGGAGCTGCAAAAGGAATAAAGTCAGTATACTCTGTTCTGAATAAGGAAAAAGGATCAAAGGAACTGAACCAAGATTGTCTGAAAAAGAGCTACACTTTGATTTGAAACTTTTTGAGAAATAAATAAAACTAAGAAAACCACATTCTGAAAACACCCTTAAATTTAAATAAAGCTGTATTTTGAAGATTTTATTGGATTTAGCTAGCTATGGTAGATACCAAAGAACGGGTCTAAACATTTGCCTCAAATTTTCTAGAGTGGAGGAGACAAAAATGCAAGTCTGGAGAGATGAATGTTGATACAATTAAATAGTTTTATTTAGTTTACACTTTTATACCATTAATCGTGCCAGAACAATAGGACTTCCCACTATAAGTGACGTAATGCTACACAGGTTCTTCACAGACGAGCTAATATTCTGAAATATTAAACATATCTTAAAAAAAAAAAACATGTACCACTTAAGCTTCCTAGATACGTAGAAAGATATGCTACTATATAAGACAGTTTTTCAGATAAGCATGTCATTGAAAATTACTATAATTATTTAGAAATACATTTTCTGTATTTCCCAGACTAAGGACAAAGAACTATACAATAATAGCAAGAATATTGTGGCATCATTATACCTAAATGGGACTAGGCTGTACTACATTGACCTTGAAATTATGAGTCCAGTAGAGAGTCAAAAAATTTTTTAAAGATTTTATTGATTTATTTGAGAGACAGAGAGAGAAAGTGTGAGCAGGGGGAGATGGAGAAGGAGAGGGAGAAGCAAACTCCCTGCTGATCAGGGAGACCAACACTGCTTTATCCCAGGATCCTGAGGTCACGACCTAAGCTGAAGACAGATGCTTAACTAACAGAGCCACCCAGGTGTCCCTGGAGAGTCAAATTAAATCAGGTATAGGAACTGAAAGCAAAGCTCCATTTTTGTGAAAATAATTTTTACCTTTTAAAAAAGAACTATTATGTTGAATACTGGTTCATCAGTGAAGAAGCTAACCAGTGAGAAGGTTGCAGTAATACAGGAGAGAGAAAATCATGGTCCAGAATTGAGTTTCTTTGGATATTAGATATATCTTGAAAGATTTCCTGATTAATTATTTGTGAAATGAGAGAGAAAGAGAATCAAGAAAACTCCACGATTTCTGAGTACCCAGAAGTATGAAGTTTGGGGGGAAGAATGTATTTGGTTTTGGACAGGATGTTTGAGATACTTGGATTAAATATCCAAATAAAGAAGTCAAACAGGTGTCTGAATACATGAAATTGGAGCTGGAAAGAGAAAGAGACAGAGAAAGATGGGTAAGAACGTAAATTAGAAAATCCTTGGCATAAATATTGTATTTAAAACAGAACATTTGATAGTATCACTAAAGTAATGAATATATTTTGAAAAGAAAAGAGGACAAGCCTGAACTAGAAGACCCCAACATTAGGAGACTGAGATTGAGAAAAGGAAATAACAAAACATTCAGGGAGAAAGAAAAGAAAACCCAGAGGGTTGTTCTGCAAGCCAAATGAAGAAAGTGTTTAAACAGGAGACACTGAGACACTGTATCACACACTTTTCATAGGTCAAGTGTGAGGAGTAGTAAGAATTGGGTACTGGACTTTGTAAAATAGAAGTCTTTGGTGATTCTGACTAGTTTCTGTGGACCAGTGAAAACAAAGTCCTCACTGGAGTGCATTTAACAGAGAATGGGAAGAAGTAACTGGGCGACTCAGTCTCTAAGACCAAAGAAATTGACTGGTAAATGGCCAAAAAAGTGGAATAATAAGATTTTTTATTTTGTTTTGTTTTTAGATGGCAACAGTCATATATTTGAGTACTGACTGGAAGAATCCAGTAGATTAGAAAGCACTGATGATTTAGGAGAGAAGTTCTGGATTGCTGCTCTTGAGCAGAGAGGTGATGTGGACTAAGGTACACATGGAAGGATTAGCTTTAGACAGGAGGAATAATTTTTTTTTAAGAATAATTCATTTATGGTTGTATACACTGGTCTCAACATCTTTGATTTCTGAAGTACACATTAATGTAATTCTGTTGGTTCCTTGCAGGCTTATCTGTGCATATTTGAGTTTCTATTCTGGAAGGTTATAAGGATTTTCACTTCCTGATTTGTTTTCCACGTCACAAACTTTTACTGATATCTTTTATCTTTCATGATCCCCCTTTTCAATTCTTTTTCTTGTCAATTTTTAGTTTACTATCATCATCTTGAGATTTACAGAGAGATCAGACAAAGAAAACATTCCTATCGGTGGATCTTTTTATTCGCTTTTCAGACTGTCATAAGATTGCTTATATTTTAAATGATAGAAAGTAAATGACTTCATATTCCATTTTTTACATGTTGTGCTATTTTAGGCAGTGCATGGATGGATATTTTCAATTTTAATACTCATTACCTTATTTTAGTGGATATTAATCTTTACTACTTATGGCAAGTGACCCTGGTTTTCATTTACCATTGTAATACACAATTTCTTTTCTAAATAAATTTATTAGAATCAAATAGTGAGTTGATTTAAAATTAAAAAATTAACTAAATAATAGTACATGAGGCATGCTAATACGGCAAAACTCATGAAGGTAGACTGCAAATGATGTTAGTTTCAGAAACCTATATGTGTGGTGCGTCATTTTATGTGTCAACTTGCCTGGGCTGAGGGATGCCCAGGTAGCTGGTAAGACATTATTTCTGGGTGTATCTATAAGGGTGGTTCTGGGAGAAATTTGATTTGAATCAGTAGACCTAGTAAAGGAGAACTGCCCTCACCAATGTGGGAAAGCATCATCCGATCTGTTGAGGCCCAAATAGAACCAAAAAATGGAGGAAGCACGAATTTACTTTCTCTTCTTAAACTGGATGTCCACTGTCTCCTGTCCTCTGACATCAGAGCCTCTGGCTTTTGGATTTGGACTGAATTACAGCACTGGCTTTTCTGGTTCTCCAGCTTGCAGACAGCAGATCGTTGGACTTCTTGGCCTCCACAACTTCATAAGACAATTCCTATAATAAATCTCCCTCTCTCTCTCTCTGTCTCCTCTTCTCCTTCCTCCCCCTCTTTTCCTCTCTCTCCCTCTCTCTCTCTAATATATACTTTTGGTTCTGATTCTCTGGCAACCTTGACTAAAACAAATTTGCTTAGGCTACATAGTTTCCCTTCTCTGAAACTAGTACCTATTCCATGGACTGTCCCTAGACACTAATAATTAGGTATATGCAAAATGAAAGAAGTCAACATTTGCATCTCACGTTGTATAGCAAGATCATCTATCTACATGCTATAGTATATGGTGGTTAATACTGATGTCAGTTATTAAGTAATAAATAACCACCAAGCTACTAACACTTTGATGTATCAATCCCTTTTCAATCTTATTATCAACTAAGTGGGGCATGCTAAAAATTAGACTACTGGACATTTTACACAGGGGGAGGTGCAAGATACCCACAGGAATATTCAGAACAGAGGAGCTGGACAGAATGCAGAGGAGTAGGAAGAAGGACTTTAGGGTAGTGGTAAGGATTGGAAATAGAAAAAAGGGTTGATGAATAGGGAGTGAAGATGATGAGAACTATTTAAAAAGACATGAATAATCTTGGTTTAGTTCACAATTTTTGCCAATATCAGCACTGCCAGTAAATATTAATGTTAATTCATATATCCTTCAAATATGACTCCTGCATGCTATTTTAGTCTAAATCTCTTGCATATGTGAATGAAAATGGCAATTATTGCAAGTTATTTGTGCTTGTTCAGCAACTTAGTATAGCTCTTAAAATTTTTTTTAAGATACATCTGTTTCTTCATCTCAAAATATTTCATTTTATACAAGTATTTATAGGATTCTTTTAATCAATTGTATGACTTTTTTTGTAGACTCCCCTACTTCACTACTTACTGACCAATGAATGAATTGCCCAAATGCCTTTGAAACAAGTTGATAACATAATTTAACCAATACATGTTGTGATGGTTTGAAGACGTAAATTATTTAAGTAACAGTAACAAAAACAAAGAGCTACAGCAAATACTCATCAGAGAAAATGGGTGCCAGCAATTAAAGATGATCTTTCTATTCTCCATCATCTAAATTAATCAACAAGGCCTGAATTATGGAACATATTTCTTTGGCTTTTAGAAACACTTTCTTTAATTATTATGTACCATTTAGATTATATGGCATACCAAAATTACTTTATACATTTAAATATTTATAGCAAATAACCTGCAAATTAAAATGCTGTTTTTTCAGTTCAAATCTACTAGCCTTGCAATATTATCATTGAGAATTTAACTGATTAAATATTCATACTTAGTATTAAACATTTATTATACAAAAGCTGAAAATGTAGGTGAAGAGAATGCTGTAGTTCTGTTTTTTTACTGAAGCATTTGATCTGGCAACAATGTTTAAACAAGTTGAAATACTAAAAGAGAATTTTAGATAGAAAACATGGCTTTGAAGTCATTCATTTTTACTTCCAAATGGCTTATTCAACCCTTGTTTCTCCTCAGATCATACCAATCTTTTGCCTTTTACAAAATGGCTTATTTATTACTGCTATTCTCTGTCCAGTTCCCAGGTTTTCCTGTGTTTCTTGAGAAACTGAACTTATTACAAAACTGTTATTTAGTAGCGAAAGCTCTATCTTTAAACTACAAAATTAATAAAAATTATAAAACAAGATACCAAATATTTATATTTTAGCTGGACTAGAAAAAGGTGTTTTGTGTTTTGTTTTGTTTTTAATTTTACTCCTTAAAATCTGGTTTGAGCCAGATGCTACTGAGGATGTGAAAAAATACACAAAGTCTATGCTTAAGTTATAAAATAATTTTTTGATAGTTCATTATTGTAGGATATGGTTCCACATGTCCACTTCAATGACATAGCTAAGAGGGACTAAAAAACACTAAATGTTTGAAGAACCTTTTATTTGGATTTCAAGATCAGTATTTACTGCTCCAAAAACCCTAATTTTCTTTCTTAGAAAAGTATTCAGAGTGATTTAAGCTGCAATATTATTTTGAGAATTGCTCAATTTTTTCACCCAGGGTCAAAGCGACACCTATCTAACGTGTCTTGCTCTCCTATTCTGTTTTAAACCTACTCTAATCAAGCTTTCATCATCATCATGACATGGAAACTTCTCTTATAAAGGAAACCAATGATCTTCATGTTATTAAATCCAATTGTCATTCTTAATCCTCTTGTTGGGCTGTCAGCCATAACTGATGTTTAATCTTCCTACAGTAGATTAAAAATGGCCATGGATTCTTCTATACTTCTCTTAGTGAGAGTTGAGGTCTGTGCCCCCTTTCCTCTATGATGGAGGGCACCCCGTATCACTTTCAGGACACAGATCTTAAGGGACAGGCAGCTTCAACCTGTTGTCTAAAAGAATAGCCCTAAGTCACCATGCCGTAAGTCTGATTCTACTGAGACTGGCAAGGTGGGAATGCCATTTGTAGTTGCTCCGATAGACCATCCCCAGTTGAACTCAGCCCTCCACACAACCCTAGTAAGAAGCTACACATGTGAGGGAAAATGTACTGGCCCCTTCAAATTAGTCCTCCACCAGCCAATTCCACTGAGGACTTAGTATTAAGAAGAGCAAACATCACCCACGTGAGCTCAGCCCAAATTCCTGAACCACAAACTGTGAAATATAATAAATGTTTGCCGTTTTAACTAGCTAAGTTTTAAGGTGGCTTCTTTTTATTATAATTTACTTATATTGCTTCCAAGACAGCAATATTTCCTGGTGTTCCTCCCAACTCACGACAGCTTACTTATTCTCTTTTTGTTGATCATTCCTTAGCTGGTTCATTCACCTTTTAATGTTCATGTCCCTGATTCAGTCCTTGGCCTTCTTCCTTTTATATCTGTATTTCACCTTCTTTGATAATCTAATATAGTCTCATAGCTTTAAATGACAACCATTTACTAATGAGTCCCCAACGAGATGACACGAGATGTAAGACTCATATCTAACTGCCTACTAGAACTTCCACCTACATTTTCTATAAACAAATCAAACTAAACCCTTCAACTAAACACTGCTCCCTGACAGTATCTTTCTTTCAGTGACCAGAGGAAAACCACGTAATTTCTTTCCAACTACGGATTTTCAAAGTAAAAGATGCAGTATACTGACTTACAGGCATAAATTGAGATATGTGACTAGGATATAGGGTCACCCTAGAAATTCATCCTTCAACGCTCAGATTAAAAGAAAAAACAAACAAACACTGGAGTCACCTCTGATTCCTTTCTTTGCCTTATACAACCACCATTTAATCTTCTCCAACTAATAGTCTCTCCTTTGTGCAAACTGTCTCCCAGTTTCCCTCAGAGTCAAAACTGAAGTTCTTAATGTGACTTGCAAACACAATATGTGATGGCTCCCATTCCATCTCTATTATATCAGCTACACTGTCCTCCTTGTCTTAGAATCTTTGTAGTGGTTCTCCCTTTGTGTAGGATATCTTCTAGGTACCATCTTGGTTTGCTCTTTCGACTTGCTTCTTGCTCCTCCCCTGTCATTATGTCAATGAGGATGAGCCTGATCATCCTTTCAAAATTGCCTGTAGTCCCCCAACACCCTGCCTGGCATTTCTGATCACCTTTTAATGTGTTATGTATTTTACTCATATATTAGTTTTATTTTATCTATTCAGTTACCCACTGATAAACGCAAAGCTCTATATGTTCACCAATACATTTCTTTCAAGTGCCTAATGTGATGCTTCACATAGAGTAGATGCTAAATATTTATTTGTAAATAAAATAATAAAAAGAATGGATGGTATTTTACGGGTTGTAGATATGGCCATTGTAAATGCACCGATCAAACTTGGGTATAGTGACAAAGAGAGTTTTCAAATTCATTATGATTCTTTCATTTTTGAGCCCATATCTTGGGTGTTTTTCTCATGTAGGTGATGTTTTTATATGTGTGAATGTTATTTACATTTTAAGCAACATTTGTATTTTCTTTCAGTTAGCTATTTTATGTTTGTTTTTGTCATGTACTTGTTCTCTATGCCTGAAATTATTAGTAATGCTTAGTACAAGTGAGAGATATATGCAATCTGTCACATTATGCTTCCAGCTTGACAGTGCTGTCAGTTCTGTGATTTGCAGTCCTGTACATGTTTTGATTCCTGTAAATCACACATTAAGCCATTTTTGTCTTTACCATTTGATACAAAAACTTAAAAATAATTGTTTAGAGCATGTTATTTTTAAAAACATAAAATGGCTATATCTTCAAAACAAAACTATAACTCTTATTTTGATGTGCGTGTGAATAAATATTGTCCTGATCTCACCCAACCTCATGAGGCTGAGATATGCTCTTATCACAGCAACTGCTATCACTTACTAACAGATTGACTACTGGATAAGTTGGGTAATTTCTTAGTCATCATTTTAAATATAATCTTTTCTGAAAATATTTTTTGGCTCTGATTAAAATGTACTTGAGTAAGGGACTTATTGTGTGAAAAGAAAACTGGTCATTTGTTTTACAGAAGAGTGCAAATAATGTAGGTTTTACAACTGCTTTCTTTTAAATCATTTTTTATTTATCTAAAAATAATATTCATAAAATTGATTTTCTGGTGAGTTGTGGGTTTAATAGTTTACTGAGGAAGTATTAAAAATAAAAGATTAAAATATTAAATATTAAAAATAATGGGGGCGCCTGGGTGGCACAACAGTTAAGCGTCTGCCTTCGGCTCAGGGCGTGATCCCGGCGTTATGGGATCGAGCCCCACATCAGGCTCCTCCGCTATGAGCCTGCTTCTTCCTCTCCCACTCCCCCTCCTTGTGTTCCCTTTCTCGCTGGCTGTCTCTATCTCTGTCAAATAAATAAATAAAATATTTTAAAAAATAAATAAATAAAAATAATGAAACAATGTGTGTATTTCATGTGTCTATGTACATATGTTTTATTATGCTACAATTGGTTAAAGTACATATTTCATTAAGAAATAAAATAATTCATTATTCATATTTTACAGCAAGGTAGCCAACTATGACCTTTTAATTTAGGTTAATTTAAATGTATTTTTGACTGATAGGGTTTTTTTTTTAAATTATTTAGTCATTTTATGTTTTTTATAAACCAGGCTTCTGAATATGTTTACCCAACTCACTATACTCAATATCGTCTGAATCCTGACTTCAATATAAGGCAGTTTTCATTTTAAGAGAACCAAGGACACACCCAAACCAGTAAAACAACAACCAAAAATCCTCCCATATAGCATACACATGCATTATTAATATAAATCATATAAAATAGGTGACACTGTAAATTCTGTATTATCCTTGGTTATTTGCTTCTCTCTGTCCTAAATCTTATTTTTAAAGTATAATTAACATACAATGTTACAATAATTTCAAGTGTACAATATAATGATTCAGTTCTATAGATTATTCAGTGCTCATCACTGTAAGTGTACTTCTTCTTAATCCTCTATTTCACCCATCCCCCCACCCACCTCCTCTCTGACAGCTACTGATTTGCTCTCTGCATTTAAGAGTCTATTTTTTGGTCTCTTTTTTTTACTTTGTTCATTTATTTGTTTCTTAAATTCTACGTATGAGTGAAATCATATGGTATTTGTCTTTCCTTGTCTGATATATTTCACTGAGCATTACACCTCTTAAGTCCACCTATATTGTTGCAAACGGCAAGATCTCATTATTTTTTATGACTGAGACATATTCCACTATACATATACACACCCCACATCTTCTTTGTCCATTCATTTACGGATGGACATTTGGGTTGCTTCTGTATCTTGGCTATTGTAAATAATGCTGCAGTAAACAGAGGGGCACATGTAGCTTTCCAAATTAGTGTTTCCAGTTTCCAGTAATTACTTACTGAATCATACAGCAATTTTATTTTTAGTTTTTTGAGGAATTTCCACACCATTTTCCATAGTGGCTGCACCAATTTGCATTCCCACCAACACAGCCCGAAAGTTCCTTTTCCTACATATCCTTGTCAACACTTGTTATTTCTTACCGTTCTGATTTTAGCCATTTTGACAGGTGTGAGGTAGTATCTCACTGAAGTTTTTATTTGCATTTCCTTGATGATTAGTTGTGTAGAGCACCTTTTCATGTGCCTGTTAGCCAATGGTATGTCTTCTTTGAAAATATGTCTATTCAGGTCCTCTGCCCATTTTTAAATCAGACTATTTGGTTTGTCACTGAGTTGTATGTTTTTTATGTATTTTGGATATCAGCCTCTTATTGGATATAGCAATTGCAAATATCTCCTCTCATTTGGTAGTTTGATTTGCTTCCTTCGATGTACAAAACCTTTTCATTCTGGTATAGTCCCAATAGTTTACTTTTGCTTTTGTTTCCCTTCTCTGAGGAACATATCTAGAAATATGTTTCTATGACCAACGGCAAAGAAACAACTTCCTAAGTTTTCTTCTAGGAGTTTATGGTTTCAGATCTTAAAGTTAGGTCTTTAATTCATTTTGAGTTTATTTTTGTGTATGGTACAAGAAGGTGGTCTAGTTTTATTCTTTTGTATGTAGCTTTGTGGCTCTGATAGTAGTTTGTGCCTAACTTCAACAAATTGAATTGATATTTCTGACTTTCTCATGTTTTTCCAAGTAAACTGTAAACTCCCAAACATATAGACATTGAATAATTTTAAAAAGTAAATATATGTATTTAACTGTGCCCAAAAGTATTAAATTATATGCGGTGTTTTTCTAATGTGTGTGTTATGAATCATGAAAATATACTTGCCAAAATGCCAAAAACTAACAGAAAGCACATATATAAACATAAATATATTTATAGTCAGAGATTTGTCAAGATACTCTGAGTGATAGAAGCCTTACACAAAAGAGTACAAACTATGATTCTAATTATACATAGTTCTCTAATAGGCAAAATTAGTCTATGGTAAAGAAAAAGTCAGAACAGTGATGAACTACTAAAGAGTGGGAGTGAAGATTGAGTGGGAAGGAGTAGGAGGGAACTTTTTGGATGAATAATAGTGTTTAATAGCTATTTGTATTAGAGAGTCATATGCATTTATAAGATATATGAAATGGTGTAATTAAAATTTGTGCATTTAACTGTGTGTAAATTTTACATAAAAAGGAAATGTAAACAAGTACTGAAAATTTTAGTTAATGATACATGCTAAAGTGTTTATGGTTGTTTACTGTAACTTTTTTCAACTTGTATAAATGTTTATAAATTCTCATAAAAATTTCTCAGAAAAATTTGTATATTAATTTTTCAAATTCTTTCCTAAAGATTTTTTGATGAAATTATACTCTCCTTCTTTTACATACATGCAAAATCATGAGATATTAATATTATCAAAGGCTTGATAAAATTCTATGAAGAACAGAATCTGACTATATAATTTTAGTGTTAGTTACATTTTACATTAAGCTTTCTTGATCTCTATCTGTTAAGAAAATCGATTTGGTTCCTCAAATAGGATAAAAGCAAATTACAATTTTTTGCCATGAATTAATACATAAGAAAAAGAACTCTATTTCCTGTTAAAATTTGGTATCTTTAGCTTCTCTATCAAGCAAAACTACTGTTGTATACATTCCTTAAATTATACTATCTTGACCAAAGTGTTTTACATAATCAATGATACTCATGTAAATAGCTGGCTTAGGAACAGAATTCTCTTGAATCTTGCTTAAATATGGCATAACATTTATGTAAACAAATAATACTAAGTATGAATTTGTTCTAATGGGTTTCACATAATGCCTCTGATCAGAAAGAATGCAGTGTACTAAGTTACCACCTTTTTACTATCGTGTTAAAAACCCATAGAAAGTATAAAATAACTCTAACCATTTGTCTTTAGAATGAAAGGCAGGGGCACCTGGTGGCTCAGTTGGTTGACTGTTTGACTCTTGATTTTGGCTCAGGTCATCATCTCAGGGACTTCAGTTAGAACCCCACATTGGGCTCTGGCTCAGTGCAGAGTCTGCTTATCTCTCTCCCTGTGCTCCTCTCCGCACCCCCACCCTTTCTCTCAAATAAATACATAAATAATCTTAAAAAAAAAAAAAAAAAGAATGAAAGGCAAACCAATGTTAGTAAGCCAATAACTGGCCCAGAAGGATGATGTGTTATTTTGTCAACTTGTCTGCTCTAATACTAGTCTAAATGTTGTAAAGGTTCTTTTTAGATGTGGTTAACATTTAAATTGGTAGACAATGGGTAAAGTAGATCATATCCCATAATATGGGTGGGCCTCATCCAGTCAGCAGAAAGCTTTAAGAGAAAATATTGAAACACTGAGAAGAAAGAAATGCTTTCTCTAGACAACCTTTAGACTTCAGACTGCAGCATCAACTCTTGGAATTCTGAACTTCCAGTTCCTAAAATCACAAGTGTCCCTGAAATAAATCTCTCTTCATTGATTGATTCTGTTTCTCTAGAGTACTCTAATACAAATTATGAAGATCTAAAGAAAATGTGGCATAGGTAGCACAGTATGTACTTTCTCAATGTCCACTTTTTGCACAAACCTTACCTATCTCTGCTCTAATTTGAATGTAAATACTCCACCATAAGGCATAGCTCTCAAAAAATTGTACATAGTGCAAGAAGCAATGCAGACTAGTCTTTCAATACAGCCCCTGAGCTGGAAATGTGCTCAATGATCATGCAGTGTTTAGAAGTACTTTTTCACATCCAACATTGGGTGTGTCTGCAATGTAAAAAATATAAGAGTCTGAGTCATTTCAGACTGCTATAACAAAGTAAAACAGACTGGATGGTTTAAACAATAAACATTTACTTTTCACGGTTCTGGGGCTGGGATGCACAGGGCCAACCAGCATGGTCAGGGGCTAGTGAGAACACTGTCCCCAGGTTGTAAGACTGATTACTTTATGCTTCTTCACCTGGTGAAGAACAGAGAGGAAGCAAGCTCTCTTTGACTCTTATAAGGGCACTAGGGCTCCCTCCCCATTATCTCATCTAATCCTCATTACTTCCCAAAGACCTCACCTCCTCATACCATCATACTAGGAAGCAGGATTTCAACAGGAATTTTTTGGACATAAACATTTAGTCCATAACACAAATTCAAAAGTAAGAAGATGAGGAACTTTATTTGAGAAAGCATTAGATCTTCTTGTATTAACTTCCCCAATGGGATTTACATGAAAATTCTATTTCCGTGTGTGTATATGGATATGGATAGTTAGATTAAAGCAAAACACTCAAATGCAATCATTGATAAACCATCAGTTCAATAACTCAAAGCAACTGGGAGTTATTTTCAAACCCTGCCTCACCCAATATCCAAATTTGTTCAAGTAAAAGTTCCACCAATTTTACCTCCTAAATGTTTCTTGAATATTTGCCCTCATCCCCATCTCTATTATCACAGCTCTGCTTTCAAATCCCATCAACCTTCACTTAAGTTATTTTAACAGTCATTCCTTTTCTGCCTTTATTCTGGGCTTATGTCTAGCTTCACAGAACAGTCTCATTTCCTTCTCATTACTCTGATCTTGGACTCTTTTCTTTTCTCAGCAGATTTTTATTTCTGTATCCTAACACGTAGATATTTTTAAGATGTAATTTTCAATTGAATTAGAACATAATTTTATCAATTGTGTTTGAAGTAGCAGGCTAGAACAGAACTGAAGGTTGTGGGCTCTGGAATAAGAAATATACCCCAGTGCTGACTCTCTTACTTCACTGCCTTAATCTGAGTGAACTGTGTCTCTTAAGTCTCAGTTTCCTCCACTATGAAACACAGATAACAAAGGTGACTACTTCATGCTATTGAGAGGGCCACAAAAGGTAAAGAGATAATGAGTGAATGGTGCTTGTTGACACATGTAAGCATTCAATAAATGCCGGCTATTGTTATGTAATTCGGAACATGGAGAAATGTTTGTTCTTAGAGATTGTTTTGGTTTTTAAAATTTTACCTTGACCAATTTAAACTGTTTTTATAAGAAATGATTTCTTTAAGTATGGACATTCACCTTAACTCCTTAATCTACTAAAATGTAACATATTCATTCTAGCAAATGTTTACTCATTACTCTATGTTCTTCCAGTACGTGTTTTCTTCTAGTTCTTTCTTTGTATCATATTTGGATAAACAGATCTCTGAAAAATTTTCCCCAGAAATTGATTTTTAAATGGTTTTAAAGCATTTCTAAAATTCTTACTAGTAAAAATAAAACTTAAAAGACGAAAATATGTAGTAAGTAACTCTACCCTGGCTTCTAGTTGAATCATCTGGCAAAATGCTGGGTAATTTCATTTCATTGTGATAACTTAATCATCATAAAATATGCCTTTAGACTTCTGGTTATTGTTATATTCCTTGAAAAAGAACTTTTAAATAGTTGTTTGAGGATAGCATTTAAATTCATAAAAGGTAATGTGGGGCCTTTTCCTCATGTGAAGTTCATTTGGCTGCACAACATGTATATAGTTATATAGCTGCAAAAGAGATCTAAAGAACAATTTGAAAGGAAATAATTACAAAATTTCCTTCTGCTTTATTTATTCAGTAACATCAAAATTATATGTAACACCAAGTATTATTTTTGGTTAAGAAAATGTGTTATGTTAAAAATAGGAGTGGTGGTTCAGGATGGCAGCATAAGAAGACCCTGAACTCACCTTCTCCCATGGACACATCAAATCAACAGCTACATATAAAACAATTCTCTGAAAAATTCCTGAAAACTAGCGGAACAGATCCTCTACAACAAAGGATAAAAAGGCCACACCGAGACAAGTAGAAAAGGTAGAAATGCCATCTCACCAAAAACAAAACAAAACAAAACAAAACAAAAAAAATACCCCTGGCACAACAACCTACAAGCAGGAGGACTCTTAAAAATGCAGAACATATCTCTGAGGAGTGAGAAATCTGAGCCCTACATCAGGCACCCAAACCCTTGGGACCTATGCTGGGGAGAGAAACCCCCGAAACATCTAGCTTTGGAAACCAATGGAGCTTATGTCCAGGAGACACAAAGGGCTATACAAAAAAGAAACTCAGCTTCTGAAGAACTCATACACAGACTTATCCACTGTAGGGCTCAGTGCAGAAGAAGCAGATTGAAAAGTTTCTACACAATATGTGAAGAAGATTCACTGGCTAATCTTAAAGCATCTGCTATGGGGGAGGGGTTTGTTGGAACTCTTTGGGGACAGAGGCACTGGCAGGCACTATTTCTGTACTCTGCTCTTATCTTGCTACCAATGCTTGCCTGCCCTGTTGCTTTCCTGTGGCCCTACCCTGAAACACCTGGTGGGCCCACTTTGGTGCAGAGCTCCCCTGTGGCCTTGATATGCTAAACCCAGTGGCAGGTGCACTCCAGCCTTGTGTTCCCCCGTGGCCCTGTTCCACTAAACTCAGTAGGTATGCACACTCCACACAGGGAATGCCCCCTTGAATGCCTGGCTCTGATGAGCTGGGCGGGGGGGTGTTACATTTCTGGGCCCCATAGGGCTGAAACAATTGGAAAACAGTTCTTGGCAGGCTACCATCTCGGCACTGCATACACAATAGTCTGACACACTTTCCATCTTCCTGTGACCACTCCTTCAAGACTAGGAAAGAGCTCTTTCACTTAATATATAAAAACAAACACAGAGTCAAGCAAAATGAGGAAACAGAGGAATATGTTCCGAACAAAAGAAAAAGATAAAGCCCCAGAAAAAATCTTAATGAAAATGGAGATAAGTAATTTCCCTGATAAAAAGTTTAAAGTAATGGCCATAAAGATGCTCACTAATTTCAGGAGATCAATGGGTGAACACAGTAAGAATTTCAACAAAGAGATATTAAATAGAATGTACCTAATATGATAATTGAACTGAAAAATACACTAAAGTGGTTCAAAAGCAGACTAAATGAAGTAGAAGAAAGGATCAGTGACCTGGAAGACAGGGCAGTGGAATTCACCCAAATGGAGCAAGAAAAAGAAAGAAAAAAAAAAAAATTAAACAAGAAAAGTAAAGACAGCTTAAGTGAATTATAGGACAACATCAAGGAGAACAGCATTTGCATAATAGGGATCCCAGAAAGAGAAGAGACAGAAAAAGGTACAAAAAAAGTTATTTGAAGAAATAATTGCCCAAAACTTCCCTAACCTGTGAAAGCAAACAGACCTCCAGATACAGGAGGCCCAGAGTGTCAAAAGAGATGGACTCAAAGAGAATCATACCAAGATGCATTATAATTAAAATTTCAAAAGTTAAAGATAAAGAGAGAATCTTAAAAGAAGCAAGAGAAAAACAACTTGTTACATACAAGGGAACCCCATAAGAACATGAGCAGATTTTTTCAGCAGAAACTGCAAGCCAGATGAGAGTGGCATTGTATATTTAGAGTGCTAAAAGCAAAAAAAAAAAAAAAAAAAAGAAAGAAAAGAAAGAAAAGAAAGAAAGAAAACTAGCCCAAAACAAATAAACAAAAAACCCCCACAACTTCCAACCAAAAAAACCCAGCAAAATTCTTCAGAATTGAAGGAGAGATGAAGACTTTTCCAGATAAGCAAAAACTAAAGGAGTTCACCACCACTAAAACAGCTATACAAGAAATGCTAAAGAAACTTCTTAAGCTGAAAAGTAAAGGTACTAATTAGTAACAAAAAAAAAAAAACATATCAAGGTAAAGATCTCACTGGTAAAGTGTAAATATACAGTAAATGCAGTGGCCTAATCACTTATAAAGTTAACATGAAGGTTAGAGACAAAAGTAGTAAAAAGGAGTCTTACTACAAGAACTAGTTAAGGGACATGCAAAATAAAAAGGTTAAATGTGACATCAAAAACAAAATGTGGGAAGAGAGGAGTAAAAATGTAGTTTTAGAATGTGTTCAAACTTAATTTGCTATCAACCTGAAACAGACTGGCACATACACGGCCTGACATATGTAAACCTAACGGTAAACACAAAGCAAAAACCTACAGTAGATACACCAAAGATAATGAAAACGGAATCCAAACATAACACTAAAGAGAGGTATCAAACCACAAAAAACACAGCAAGAAAAGAAGAAAAAAACAAGGAAGAACTACAAAACAGCCGGAAAATAATTAACAAAATGGCAATAAGTACATACCTATCTATAATTGCTTGAAACATAAATGGACTCAATTCTCTAATCAAAAGACAGAGAATGACTGAAAGGATAAAACAAGACTCTCTACATGCTATCTATAAGAGCCTCACTTCAGATTTCAGATATAAGGACACACAGAATGAAAGTGAAATATGGAATGGAAACAAAATTAAAAATGTTAAGGTAGCTATACTTACAGAAAAATTGACCTTAATACAAGGACTGTAATAAAAGACAAAGATACACATTACATAATGATAAAGTGGTCAAACCAGCAAGAAGAGAAACATTTAGGAGCACCTAACTATATAAAGCAAATATAACAGACCTAAATGGAGAAAGCGACAGCAATACAGTAATAGTAGCAGATTTTAATATCTCTTTTACATCAACAAATAGGTCATCCAGGCAGAAAATCAATAATAAAACATCACCCTTAAATTACACATTAGACTAGATGGACTTAACAGATACAGAACATTCCATTCAAAAGGAGCAGAATACACATTTTTCTCAAGTGCACATGGAACATTCTGCAGGATAGATCATAATTTAGGATACAAAGCAAATCTTGGTAAATTTTAGAAGACTGAAATCCTGTGAAGCATCTTTCAGACCACAACAGTATAAAACTGGAAGTCAATCACAAAAAATAAAACTGGAAAAATCACAAATATGTGGAGATTAAACAACATGCTACTTAAAAAACAATGGGTCAATGAAGAAATCAAAAGAGAAATAAAAATGCAAAATGTTGTATGGAAATACAACATGCTTGGGGTGCCTGGGTGGCTCAGTCGTTAAGTGTCTGCCTTTGGCTCAGGATGTGATCCCAGAGTCCTGGGATCGAGCCCCACATCAGGCTCCTCTGCTGAGAGCCTGCTTCTTCCTCTCCCCCTCCCCTTGCCTGTGTTCCCTCTCTCGCTGGCTCTCTCTCTCTGTGTCAAATAAATAAATAAAATCTTTTAAAAAAAAATGTAAAGGATGCAGGAAAAGCAGTTTCAAGAGGGAAGTTCATAGCAATACAGGCCTACATCAAAAATGAAGAAAAATCTCAAATAAACAATCTAACTTTATATCTAAAGGAACTAGAAAAAGAGGAACAAGTGAAGCCCTTAGTAGAAGAAAGGAAATAATAAAGATCAGAGAAAAAATAAATGAAATAGAGATTACAAAGACCACAGAGATTAGTGAAGCCAAGAGCCTGTTATTTGAAAAGATAAACAAAATTGATATGCCATTAGCTATACTCATTTTTTTGTTTTTTTTAAATTAATGTTAATTTTTTTATTATTTATGTTAGTCACCATACAGTACATCCCTAGTTTTTAACGTAAAGTTCCATGATTCATTACTTGTGTATAACACCCAGTGCACCATGAAATACATGCCCTCCTTACTACCCATCACAAGCCTATCCCATTCCCCCACCCCCCTCCCCTCTGAAGCCCTCAGTATGTTTCCCAGAGTCCATAGTCTCTCATGGTTCATTCCCCCTTCTGTTTACCCCTCTTTCTTCTTCCCTTTCTTCTCCTACCAGTTTCCTACTTAAGTTCCATAAATGAGTGAAACCATATGATAATTTTCTTTCTCTGCTTGACTTATTTCGCTTAGCATTATCTCCTCCAGTCCCGTCCATGTTGCAGCAAATGTTGAGAACTCGTTCTTTTTGATGGCTGAGTAATATTCCATTGTATATATGGACCACGACTTCTTAATCCAGTCATCTGTTGAGGGGCATCTCAGCGCCTTCCACAATTTAGCTATCGTGGACAACGCTGCTATGAACATTGGGGTGCATAAGGCCCTTCTCTTCACTACGTCTGTATCTTTGGGGTAAATACCCAGTAGTGCAATGGCTGGATCATAGAGTAGCTCAATTTTTAACTTCTGAAGGACCTCCACACTGTTTTCCAGAGTGGCTGTACCAATTTGCATTCCCACCAACAATGTAAGAGGGATCCCCTTTCTCCACATCCTCTCCAACAATTGCTGTTTCCTGCCTTGTCAATTTTTGCCATTCTAACTGGCGTAAGGTGGTATCTCAGTGTGGTTTTGATTTGAATTTCTCTGATGGCTAATGATTTTGAACATTTTTTCATGTGTCTGCTAGCCATTTGTATATCTTCATTGGAAAAGCGTCTGTTCATATCTTCTTCCCATTTTATGATTTATTTGTTTCTTGTGTATTGAGATTGAGAAGTTCTTTGTAGATCTTGGATACCAGTCTTTTATCTGTAGTGTCATTCACAAATATCTTCTCCCATTCCGTGGGCTGCCTTAGTTTTTTTGACTGTTTCCTTGGCTATGCAGAAGCTTTTTATCTTGATGAAGTCCCACAAGTTCATTTTTTTCTTTTGTTTCTCTTGCCTTTGGAGATGTGTCATGAAAAAAGTTGCTGTGGCCGATGTTATACAGGTTGCTGCCTATGTTCTCCTCTAGGATTTTGATGGATTCCTGTCTCACATCGAGGTCTTTCATCCATTTGGAGTTTATCTTTGTGTATGGTGTGAGAGAGTGGTCAAGTTTCATTCTTTTGCATGTAGCTGTCCGATTTCCCCAGCACCATTTATTGAAGAGACTGTCTTTTTTCCACCAGATGTTTTTTTCCTTTTGTCAAAGATTAGTTGCCCAAAGAGCCGAGGGTCCATTTCTGGGTTCTCTATTCTGTTCCATTGGTCTATGTGTCCTTTTTTTGTGCCAGTACCATGCTGTCTTTGTGACCACAGCTTTGTAGTATAGCTTGAAATCTGGCAACGTGATGCCCCCAGCTTTGTTTTTCCTTTTCAACAATTCCTTGGCGATTCGGGGCCTTTTCTGGTTCCACACAAATTTAAGGGCTATTTGTTCCAGTTCTTTGAAAAATGTCATTGGTATTTTGTATTCTCCTTTTTGATGGGGTCTTTGCCTGGTTTGAGGATCAAGGTAATACTGGCCTCATAGAATGAATTTGGTAGTTTTCCTTCTGTTTCTATTTTTTGAAATAGCTTTAGGAGAACAGGTATTATTTCTTCTTTGAATGTTTGGTAGAATTCACCGGGAATCCATCAGGTCCCGGAGTTTTGTTTTTCGGAAGGTTTTTAATCACTGCTTTAATCTCTTCATAATTAATTCATCTGTTTAAAAAATCAATTTCTTCCTGTTTCAGTCTTGGTAGTTTATAGTTTTCTAGGAATGCATCCATCTCATCCAGGTTGCTTAATTTATTGGCATAAAGCTGTTGATAAAAGTTTCTAATGATCCTTCCTATTTCATTGGTGTTGGTTGTGACTTCTCCCTTTCATTCATAATTTTGTTAATTTGGGTCCTTTCTCTATTCTTTTGAATAAGTCTTGCCAGTGGCTTATCGATTTTATTTATTCTTTAAAAAAAAAACAGCTTCTAGTTCTGTTGATCTGCTCTACTGTGCTCCTGGTTTCTAATTCATGGATCCCTGCTCGATCTTGATCAACTGCTTTCTCGTGAGTGGATTAGCCTTATTCATCTGTTCCTGTTCCAGCTTCTTGAGGTGAGAATATAAAAACTGCATTTTAGATTTTTCTATTCTTTTGAGTGAGGCTTGGATGGCTATGTATTTTCCCCTTAGGACTGCCTTTGCAGCATCCCATAGGTTTTGGACCGTTGTGTTTTCATTCTCGTTGGTCTCCATAAATTGTTTAATTTGATTTTTGATTTCCTGGTTTATTGAATCATTCTTGAGCAGGATGGTTCTTAGTTTCCAAGTGTTTGAGTTTCTTCCAAATTTTTCCCTGTGATTGAGTTCCAATTTCAAAGCATTGTGGTCTGAGACTATGCAGGGAATAATCTCAGTCTTTTGGTATCGGCTGAGACCTGTTTTGTGATCCAGCATAAGATCTACTCTGGAGAACGTTCCATGTGCCTTCAAATAGAATGAGTATTCTTTTGTTCTGGGGTGTAGTGTTCTATATATATCTATGAGGTCCATTTGGTCTAGTATGGCATTCAAAGCTCTTGTTTCTTTGTTGATTTTCTGCTTAGGTGAGCTATCTATTGCTGATAGTGGAGTGTTGAGGTCCCCTACTATTAACATATTTTTATCTATATTTCTCTTTATTCTAGTTAAGAGTTGGCTTGTGTATCTTGCTGCTCCCCTGTTGGGGGCGTAGATATTTATACTTGTCATATCCACTTGTTGGATACATCCTTTAAGAATAATATAGTGTCCTTCTGTGTCTCTAACTACAGTCTTTAGTTTAAAATCTAATCTGTCTGAGAATTGCTACCCCAGCTTTCTTTTGAGGTCCATTGGCATGAAAGATGGTTTTCCATCCCTTCACTTTCAGTCTGGATGTATCTTTAGGTTCAAAATGAGTCTCTTGTAGACAGCAAATGGATGGGTCATGTCTTTTTATCCAATCTGCAACCCTGTGGCATTTTATGGGAGCATTCAGGCCATTCACATTGAGTGATTATTGAGAAATATGATTTTAATGATATCATGTTGCCTGTAGTCTTTGTTTCTATAGATTGCAAATTTCTGTTCTGTATCACTCTTGGGGCCTTTTTACTTTTATAGAACCCCCCTTAATATCTCCTGTAGGGCTGGTTTCATGGTTATGAAATTGGTCAGTGACTGGCGATTCTGGAAGGTCCTTATCTCTCCATCAATTCTGTATGACAGCCTTGCTGGATAAAGGATCCTTGGCTGAATGTTTTTCTCTGAAAGAACTTTAAAAATGCCCCCCCCCCCAACCCCTTCTCTCATTCCGGGTCTGTGTAGACAGGTCTGACGTAATCCTGATACTTTTGCCTTGGTACGTGAGAAATTTCTTTGCCCTGGACGCTTTCAATACCGTATCCTTGGATCTAATATTTGTGAATTGCACTATGACGTGATGTGGCATAGGTTTGTCGTGGTTGAGCTTGGGAGGGGTCCTCTCTGCCTCTTGGACATGAATGCTTGTTTCCTTTGCTAGATTGGGGAAGTTTTCAGCTACAATTTATTCAAATATCTCTTCTAAACATTTCTCTTTCTCCACCCCCTCGGGGATGCCGATGATTCTGACATCAGAGGGTTTCATTGAGTCAGTAATCTCCCGTAACCTACATTCTTGAGATTGGATTTTTTTGAGCCAAGTCTCTGTTTTAGCTTTCTCTTCTACCATCCCATCCTCCAATTCGCTAATTCATTCTTCTGCCTCATTTACCCTGGCCATCAGAGCACCTAGTTTTGACCGCATTTGATTCATAGCATTTTTAATTTCTGCCAGATTCGCTCCCATTTCTGCCCTTAGAGATTCTATATTCTCGTTAATATTTTTGTTAATATTTTTTTCAAGTCTACACATCATTTTGACCATTGTTACTCTGAACTCCATTTCTGATAATTTGGTTATATCCATATCCATCAGTTCTGTGGCAGAGGCCCCAGACTCATTATCTTTTCTTTGCTGGTGGGGATCTCCTTCCCGTCATTCTGATGAGGAGAGGTTGCGGGTTTGCCCAGAGCCCAAAGTATTGACCGGGACCCAGGCAGTGTGCTCTTGTTTTATAGGGACCTTAGGGATGTGGGCTTCTTGATTTTTCAGGCTGCCTTCTGGGGGAGGGGCCTGCCACACTGATATTCAGGCAACCCTGTTTGGGTAGAGTCGCCCTGTCCCCTGAGAGGAGGGGGATGGAGATGGGCACAATGTGAGCCGGTATTTCTGGGGTTTTGTTCTCTGGTGGCTTTCCTTGGCGGTTTTCTGTGACTGTTCTGAGAGTCAGAGCAGCAGTGGCTGTATCCTAGCCTCTGTCTCAGAACAGAGAGATCGCAGTCCGTTCTCCACTGAGCTCTCCTGGTCTCTTTAACTCTGTTTTTGTTGGTGCTGCTAAAAACCCTACAGCGTCCCAGGCTGTGCGCCCCATAGCCGGCGTCCCAGCCCTCACTTCCAGAGCCGGCAGGTCTCTGTCCTTTGTTCTTCTAACAACGCCAGCCGCCAGCACCCCCACACATGCTCCTGAGCTCCCTGTTTCAGTGAGGTTCGCGTGCACTAGGGAGTCAGGTTTTCAGTCTGGTCGCGCGCGTGCTCATGAGCTCCCAGTTTCAGTCTGGTTCCAGTGAGCGCACCGGGGCGCCGGTTTTCAGTTTGGACGCGCCTGTGTTCCCAGGCTCACGGTCTCAGTCTGTTCTCTCCCCGTGCCGGTCTGCGAGTCCAGCCCGCTCCCCAGTGCGGGCGGCTACTGCTTCCTGGCGCCCGAACGTGGAGGCTCCCTCCCCCTTCCGTTTCTCTCCTGATATCTGTGCACGGATTTACGGCTCCCCGCTTTGTACCTCGAAACTCAGTGCTGGAGATGTTCATTTGTAGAGATCCAGATGTATCTTCCTGCATCTCAGGCTGCTTCTGTGGGTTTTCCAGATGGTCTGGTACCTATCCAGCTCGGCTCAGGGGACCAGCTGAAAAAGGGGACCCCTACTCCTCTGCCATCTTAACTCACCTTTAGCCATACTCATTAAGAAAAGAGAGAGGGTTCAAATAAATAAAATGAGAAATGGAAGAGGGGAAGTTACAACTGATACTAAAGAAATACAGATCATAAGAAACTATTATGAACAATTATACTCCACAAATTGGACAACTTAGAAGAAATGGATAAATTCATAGAAATATATACAATCTTCTGACATTGAATCATGAAAAAGAAAACCTGGGTAGACCCATTACTAATGAGGAGATTGAGTCAGTAATCACAAACCTCTAACAAACAAAAGACCAGGGCCAGACAGCTTCCACCTGTGAATTCTACCAAACAAAGAAAGTCAAAGAATTTTCAATAGCTATCCTTCTCAAAATCTTCTAAAAAACTGAAGAGGAAGGAATGCTTCCAAATTCATCTACAAGGCCAGCATTAATCCTGATACCAAAACCAGACAAAAATAGCACAGAAAAAGAAAATTACAGGCTCATATCTCTAACGAATTTAGATACAAAAATACTCAACAAAAATTTGACAGTGAGTTAAAAAGAGCATAGACCATGATCAAGTGGGATATATTCTGGTGGTGCAAGGATGATTAAACATCTGCAAAACAACTGGCATGTTATACCACATTAACAAAATGAAAGAAAAATCATGTGAGCATTTGAATAGATACAGGAAAAGTATTTGACAAAATTCAACATCCATTTATGATAAAACACCTCAACAAAATAGATATAGAAGAAACGTACTTCAACATAATAAAAGCCATATATGACAAGCCCACAGCTAATATCATAAGTAATGCTGAAAAGCTGAAAGTTTTTCCTCTTAGATAAGGAACAAGACAAGGATGCCCACTCTCAACAGTTTTATTCAACATAGTACTGGAAGTCCGAACTGGAGAAATTAGGCAAGGAAAAGAAATAAATTAATTCATATTGGAAAAAAGGAAGTGAAACTGACCCTTTTTGTGGACAACCTGACTTTATACATTGAAAACCTTTTCAAAGACCCCACCAAAAAACTGTTAGAACTAATAGACAAATTTAGTAAAGCTGCAGGATACAAAACCAATATATAAAAATGTGTTGCATTTTTATACATTAACAATGAACTATCAGAAAGAGAAATTAAGAAAACAATTTACAATTGTATCAAAAATAATAAAATATCTAGGAATAAACTAAACCAAGGAGGTGAAAGACTTGTACAATGAAAACTATAAGACACTGATGGAAGAAATTAAAGAAGACACAAAAAAGTCAAAAGATATTCTATGCTTATGGGTTGGAAAAATAATATTTAAAATGTCCATATTACCCAATGCAATATATGGATTCAATGTAATCACTAACAAAATCCCAATAAAATTTTTCACAGAATTAGAACAAACAATTCTAAAATTTATATAGAACCTCAAAAGATACTAAAAAGCCAGAAATCTTGAGGAAAAAACAACAAAGCTGGAGGCATCGTACTCTCTGATTTCAAACTGTATTACAAAGGTATAAAAATCAATACAGTGTAGTACTAGCATAAAAACACACACACAGAGCAATGGACTAAGAAAAGGAGCACAGAAATAGCCCACACATATATAGTCAATTAATTTATGACAAAGAGGGGAATAATATACAATGGGGAAAGAACAGTCTCTTTAATAAATGGTATTGGGAAAACTGGACAGGCACATGCCAAGGAATAAAACTGGACCACTATCTTACACCATACAAATAAATTAACTCCAAATGGGTTAAAGACTTGAACGTAAGTCTAGAAACTACAAAACTCCTAGTAGAAAACATACGCAGTGAGTTCCCCAACATCACTCTCGGTGATATTTTTTTGGCTCTGACTCCAAAGGCAATGGCAACAAAAGCAAAAATCAACAAATGAGACCATATCAAACTAAAGAGCTTCTGTACAGCAAAGGAAACCATCAACAAAACAAATGGGAGAAGATATATGCAAATCATATATCCAGTAAGGGTTTAATATTCAAAACATATAAAGAAATCCTGCAACTCAATAACAATCTGATTCACAAATGAGCAGAGGACCTGAATAGATATCTTTCCAAAGAAAACATAATGATGGCCAATAGATACATGAAGAGATGTTCAACATCACTAATCAACAGAAAAATTCAAACCAAAGCTACAATGAGATATCACCTCTCACTTGGCAGAATAGCTATTACCAAACAGACAAGAAATAACAAGTGTTGATGAAGATGTGGAGAAAAAGGAACTCTCTGGCACTGTTGGTGGGAATGTAAATTGGTGGAGCCACTATGGAAAATAGTGCGCAGGTGTCTCAAAAAATAAAAGCAGAATTATCATATGATCTAACAATACCAATTCTGGGTACTTACCTGGAAAAAAAAATGGAAATACTAATTTGGAAAGATACATGCAACCCCTATGTTCATCGCAGCATTATTCACAATAGCCAAGACGCGGAAAGAACCAAAGTGTCCATCAACTGATGAATACATAAAGAAGAAGTGGTACACACACACACACACACACACACACACACTCCGGAGTACTACCCAGCCATAAAAAAAAAAAGAAAAAAGAAATCTTGCCATTGGTGACAACATGAATGGACCTTGGAGGTACGATGCTAAGTGAAATGAGTAGAGATAAACAAATAGTATATAATTTCACTTATATGTGATATCTAAAAAAGAAAACAAACAAAACAAAGCAAAACTCAGAGGTGCAGAGAAGAGACTGGTGGTTGCCAGAGGAGAGGAGGTTGGGGATTAGGTAAAATGGGAGAAGGATGTCAAGAGGTACAAACTCCAGTCATACAATAAGTAAGTCACGGGGATGTAATGTAGAGTATAGTGACTATAGTTAATAATATTGTATCGCATATTATGTAACCTTATATGGTAAAAGAGAAACTAGACTTACGTGGTGATCATTTTTCAGTATATACAAATGTCAAATCATGATGTTATCCACCTGAAACTAACATATATGCAAATTATACCTCAATAAAACAAAAAAAGGAAGGGTTAAAATCTGTAAAATTAAGTCTGGAACACCTATTTAGCATATAAAAATGCATTTATATTTTGAATTTTGTTACTTGGCTTTAATTTTTTTTATTTGATAATGGTGTGAAAAATAGTGAATTTGAGTATGGTGTGATTTCATAAAGTAAAATATGTCTTATTCTATAATTAAGAATTTGGATATTATAATTTGTATATTTAAGAAAATTACATTTAGATAATAGAAGATGGCGGAGGAGTAGGGGACCCCTTTTTCAGCCGGTCCCCTGAGTCAAGCTGGATAGGTATCAGACCAGCCTAAACAACCACGGAATCAGCCTGAAACGCAGGAAGATACATCTGGATCTCTACAAATGAACATCTCCAGCGCTGAGTATTGAGGTACGAAGCGGGGAGCTGTGAAACCGCACACAGATATCGGAAGATAAATGGAAGGGGGAGGGAGCCACCACGTTCGGGCGCCGGGAAGCGGCAGCCACCTGCACGGGGGAGCGGGCGGGCTCAAGGACGGCACCCGCAAAACAGCAGACTGAGACCCTGAACCGGGTGTGCGTGCCACCAGGCTTCTCACGGAATTCCGGAATCCTGTGTGCTCACCGGGCATAGGCTGAGACCGGGAGATCCGGGAGCACGCAGGGCGGCCGGTGGCTGGCGGCATTAGAAACACAAAGGACAGAGACCCGCCGGCCCTGGAAGTGAGGGCAGGGATGCCGGGTGTGGGGCGCACATCCCGGGACGCTGCAGCGTTGAGCAGCACCAACAGTAACGGAGTTAAAGTGGCCAGAACATCAGTGGAGAACAGGCCGCAATCCTTCTGTTCTGTGACAATTCAGCCTCTGCTGCTCTCTCAGAAGAGGCACAGCAAACCGCCAGGGAAAGCCGCCAGAGAACAAAAGCCTGGAAAAACATAGGCAGCAACCTCTAACATCGGCCAAACCAACCTTTTTCATGATACACCCAAAGGCAAGAGAAACAAAAAATAAAATGAATTTGTGGGACTTCATCAAGATAAAAGTTTCTGCACAGCCAAGGAAACAGTCAAAAAACTAAGAGGCTAGCCACGGAATGGGAGAATATATTTGAAATGACACTACAGATAAAGGACTGGTATCCAAGATCTACAAGAACTTCTCAATACTCAATCAGAAACAAATAAACAATCAAAAAATGGGCAGAAGATATGAACAGACACTTTTCAATGAAGAATACAAATGGCTAACAGACACATGAAAAAAATGTTCAAAATCATTAGCCATCAGAGAAATTCAAATCAAAACCACACTGAGATACCACCTTCGCCAGTTAGAATGGCAAAAATGACAGCAGGAAACACAATTGTTGGAGAGGATGTGGAGAAAGGGGATCCCTCCTACATTGTTGGTGGGAATGCAAGTTGTACAGCCACTCTGGAAAACAGTGTGGAGGTCCCTTAAAAAGTTAAATTGAGCTACCCTATGATCCAGCCATTGCACTACTGGGTGTTTACCCCAAAGATACAGACGTATGAAGAGAAGGGCCTATGCACCCCAATGTTCATAGCAGCGTTGTCCACAATAGCTAAATATGGAAGGAGCCGAGAGATGCCCTTCAACAGATGACTGGATTAAGAGTCGTGGTCCATATATAACAATGGAATATTACTCAGCTATCAGAAAGAGCGAGTTCTCAACATTTGCTGCAACATGGACGGCACTGGAGGAAGTAATGCTAAGTGAAATAAGTCAAGCAGAGAAAGAAACAACTATCATGATTTCTCTCATTATGGATAAGAATAGGATGATCAGAGGGAAGAAGGGAAAGAAGGGGGGTAATCAGAAGGGGAATGAAACATGAGAGACTATGGACTTGGAGAAACAAACTAGGGGCCTTCAGAGGGAGGTGGGGGGAATGGGATA